>NW_028294702.1:0-92045 GCF_964341445.2 Mesoplodon mirus
TTGTGATGACAAAGGTCATGAAGCATTGTGATGACTGGAGTCACAGAGCATTGTGATGGCAGGGGTCATGGAGCATTGTTATGACAGAGGTAATGGAGCATTGTGATGAGAAGGGCATGGAACCTTGGTCTGAAATGTTTCATGGATTATTGTGATGAGAGTGGGCATGGAGCATTGTGATGACAAGGGTACGGAACACTATGATACATGGGTCATGCAGGACTGTAATGACAAGGGCATGTAGCATTGTGATGAGAAAGGCATCGAGCATTGTGATGACAAGAGTCATGGAGCTTTGTGATGACAAGGGCATGGAGCAATGTGATGAGAGGTTTCATGGAGCATTGTGATGACAATGACATGGAGCATTGTGATGCCAAGGGTCATGGAGCTTTGTGATGACAAGTCATTGAGCATTTTGATGACAAGGGCATGGTGCATTGTGATGAGAAGGGCAGGGAGCATTTTGATGACCGGGTCATGCAGCAATTTGATAAAAATGTAATGGAATATTTTGATGGCAGTGTTTATAGAACATTGTGATGTCAGGTGTCTTGGAGCTTTGGGATGAAACGGTCATGGAGCATTTTCTTCACAGGGGTTATGGAAGATTGTGATATCAGGGGTCATGGAACATTGTGATGATAAGGGGATGTAGCATTGTGATGACAGATTCATGGAACATTGTGATTCCAGGTGTGAGTGATTATTGTGATGACTATTGTTGGAATATTGTAATATCTCTGGTGAGAGAGCATTTTGATGAGAAGTGCATGGACCATTGTGATTACAATGTTTATGGAGCTTTGCAATGACAAGCTTTTGGACCGTTGTGATGAAATGCACTTGGCACATTGTGATGATAATTGTCATACAGCATTGTTCAGGCAAAGACATGGAGTATTGTGATGACAAGGGTCACAGAGAATTGTGATGAAAAGTTCATGGAGCATTGTGGTTACAAAGGTCACAGAGCCATGTGATGACGCGGGCATGGACCACTGTGATGACAAACGTTATGAAGCATTGTGATGACTGGAGTCACGGAGCATTGTGATGACAGGGGTCATGGAGCATTTTGGTGACAAGGGCATGGAGCATTGTGATGACAGGGTCATGGAGCATTGGTCTGACAAGTTTCACAGATTATTGTGATGACAGTGGGCATGGTGCATTGTGATGAGAAGGTCATGGAATATTGTGAAGAGAGGTGTCAGGGAGCATTGTGATGACATATGTCATGGTCCATTTCTATGACAATGGCATGGAGCATTGTTTTGCCAAATGTAATTGAGAATTGTAATGAAAAATATAATAGAGCATTGTGATGATTAGGGCGTGGAGCATTATGATGACAAGGGCCATTGAAAATTTTCATGACAAGGTCGAGAAACATTGTGATGAAAAGGTCCTGGAGCATTGTGATGAGAAAACCATGGAGCCTTGTGATTACAAGTCTCATGGAGCATACTGATGAAAAGGGGCATGGAGCATTGTGATTACAGGGGTCTTGGAACATTGTGATGACAAGGGCATGGAGCATTGTGAGGAGAAGGCCATGAAGCATTCTGATGATAAGCATCATGGAGCTTTTTGATGACAAGGTCATGGAGCATTGTGATTACAGGGATCTTGGAGCATTGTGATGAAAAGGGCATGGATAATTGTGATTAAAAAGCCCTGGAAACTTGTCATGACAGGGTTCAAGGAGCAAACTGGCGACAAGTGTCAGGGAGCATTGTGATGACAAGTGTATTGAGCATTGTGATGACAAAGATCATGGAGCATTGTGATGAGAAGACCATGGATAATTGTGATGATGAGCGTCATGGGGTGTTGTGATGATAAATGTTATGGAGCATTGTGATCACAAGAGTTTGGAGCATTATGATGACAGAGGTCATGGAGAATATTGATTTCATTGTGATGACAATAGCCTGAAGCATTATGATGATGGGCATGGTGCATTGTGATGACAGGGTTCATGGAGCATTGAGATGAAAAGGGGCATGGAGCATTGTGTTTACAGGGGTCTTTGAGCATTGTGATGACAAGGGCATGGAACATTGTGATGAGAAGGCCGTGGAACATTCTGATGACATGCGTCATGGAGCTTTGTGATGACAAGGGCATGGAGCACTGTGATTACAGGGGTCTTCAGCAGTGTTATGACAAGTGTCATGGAACCTTGTGATGCCAAGGCCGTGGAACATTGTGATGGCAGGTGTCATGGTGCATTGTTATGACAGGGGTAATGGAGCATTGTGATGAGAAGGGCATGGAACATTGGTCCGAAATGTTTCATGGATTATTGTGATGAGAGTGTGCATGGAGCATTGTGATGACAAGGGTACGGAACACTATGATACATGGGTCAAGCAGGATTGTAATGACAAGGGCATGAAGCATTGTGATAAGAAGGTCATCAAGCATTGTGATGACAAGTGGCATGGAGCTTTGTGATGACAAGGGCATTGGGCAATGTGATGAGAGCATTTTTGGAGCATTGTGATGACAATGACATGGAGCATTCTGATGCAAATGGTCATGGATCTTTGTGATGACAAAGGTCATGGAGCATTTTGATGGCAAGTGCGTTGTGCATTGTGATGAGAAGTGCAGGGAGCATTCTGATGTCAGGGTCATGGAGCAATTTGATGAAAAGTGTAATGGAACATTTTGATGACAGTTGTTATGGAACATTGTGATGTCAGTGGTCATCGAGCATTGTGATGATATGTGCATGTAGCATTGTGATGACAGGAGTCATGGAACATTGTGATGACTGGGGTGAGGGAGTATTGTGACAAATAGTGATGTAGCATTGTGATATCAGTGGTGAGAGAGCATTTTGATGAGAAGTGCATGGAGCATTGTGATGACAAATTTTAAGGAGCATTGTGATGACAAAATTGTGGAGCACAGTGATGACAAGCGCATGGTGCATTTTGATGACATGCGTCATGGAGCATTGTGATGACAAGCATATGGAGCATTGTGATGCCAAGGGTCATGGATCTTTGTGATGACAAAGGTCTTGGAGCATTTTGAAGGCAAGTGCATTGTGCATTGTGATGAGAAGGGCAGGGAGCATTCTGATGTCAGGGTTATGGAGCAATTTGATGAAAAGTGTCATGGAACATTTTGATGACAGGTGTTATGGAACATTGTGATGTCAGGGGTCATTGAACATTGTGATGATATGTGCATGTAGCATTGTGATGACAGGAGTCATGGAACATTGTGATGACTGGTGTGAGGGAGTATTGTGACACAGAGTGATGTAGCATTGTGATATCAGTGGTGAGAGAGCATTTTGATGAGAAGTGCATGGAGCATTGTGATGACAAATTTTAAGGAGCATTGTGATGACAAGATTGTGGAGCACTGTGATGACAAGCGCATGGTGAATTGTGATGACAAGTGTCATGGAGCTTTGTGATGACAAGGGCATGGAGCAATGTGATGAGAGGGTTCATGGAGCATTGTGATGACAATGACATGGAGCACTGTGATGCCAAGGGTCATGGAGCTTTTTGATTTCAAATGTCATGGAGTATTTTGATGACAAGTGTGTGGTGCATTGTGATGAGAAAGGCAGGGAGCATTTAGTGAAAGGGTCATGCAGCAATTTGATGAAACGTGTAATGGAACATTTTGATGACAGGGGTTGTAGAACATTGTGATGCCAGGGGTCATGGAGCTTTGGGATGAAAAGGGTCATGGAGCATTTTGATGACAGGGGATATGGACATTGTGATGTCAGGGGTCATGGAACATTGTGATGATAAGTTTATGCAGCACTGTGATGACAGGGGTCATGGAACATTGTGATTACAGGGGTGAGGGAGTATTGTGATGACTAGTGATGGAACACTGTGATATCTCTGGTGAGAGAGCATTTGGATGAGAAGTGCATGGAGCATTGGGATTACAATGTTTATGGAGCATTGCAATGACAAGTTTGTGGACCGTTGTGATGAAATATGCGTGGCACATTGTGAAGACAATGGTCATGGAGCATTGTTCTGACAAAGACATGGAGCATTGTGATGACAAGGGTCACAGAGAATTGTGATGAAATGTTCATGGAGCATTGTGGTTACAAAGGTCACAGAGCCTTTTGATGACGCGGGCATGGACCGTTGTGATGACAAACGTTATGAAGCATTGTGATGACTGGAGTCACGGAGCATTGTGATGAAAAGTGCATGGAGCATTGTGATGACAGGGGCATGGAGCATTGGTCTGACAAGTTTCATAGATTATTGTGATGACATTGGACATGGTGTATTGTGATGACAAGGGCATGGAGCATTTTGATGAGAAGGCCATGGAACATTCTGATGACATGTGTCATGGAGCTTTGTGGTGACAAGGGCATGGAGCATTGTGATTACAGGAGGCGTGGAGCATTGTGATTACAAGGGTCATGGAGCCATGTGATGACAAGGCCGTGGAACATTGTGATGCCAGGTGTCATGGAGCATTTTTACGACAGGGGTAATGGAGCATTGTGATGAGAAAGGCATGGAACATTGTGATTACAAGGTTTATGGAGCATTGCAAAGACAAATTTGTGGACCGTTGTGATGAAAAGGGCGTGGCACATTGTGATGACAAGGGTCATGGAGCATTTTTCTGACAAAGGCATGGAGCATTGTGATGACAAGTGTCACGGAGCATTGTGATGAAAAGTTCATGGTGCATTGTGGTTACAAAGGTAATAGAGCCTTTTGAAGACGCGGGCATCGACACTTGTGATGACAAATATTATGAAGAATTGTGATGACAGGAGTCACGGAGCATTGTGATGACAGGGGACATGGAGCAATGTGATGAGAAGTGCATGGAGCATTGTGCTGAGAAAGGCATAGAGCATTGTGATGACAAGGGTCAAAGAGCATTGTGATGAAATGTTCATGGAGCATTGTGCTTAAAAAGGTCACAGAGACTGTTGATAATGAGGGCATGGACCATTGTGATGACAAAAGTCATGGAGCATTGTGATGACAGAGGTCATGGAACATTGTGATAACTAGGGCATGGAGCATTGTGATGACAAGGGCATGGGACATTGGTCTAATAAATTTCATGGAGTATTGTGATGACAGTTGGAATGGCGCATTGTGATGACAAGGGCATGGAGCATTGTGATGACAAGGTCTTGCAGTATTGTGAAGAGAGGTGTCAGGGAGCACTGTGATGACATATTTAATGGCCCATTGTGATGACAATGGCATGGAGCATTTTGATGCCAAGTGTCATGGAGGATTCTGTTGACAAAGTTAATGGAGCATTGTGATGACAATGGCTTGGAGCATTGTGATGACAAGGGTCAGGGAGCATTGTGCTAACAAGTGCATGGAGAATTGTGATGACAAGGGTCATGGAGCATTCTGATGACAAGCTTGTGGAGTATTTTGATGACAATGGCATGGAGCATTGTGATGAAAATGGCATGGGGAATTGTGATGAAAAAGGCATGGAGCCTTTTCGTGACAGGGTTCAAGGAGCATTCTAAAGACAAGAGTCAGGGAGCATTGTGATGACAAGTGTATTGAGAAGTGTGATGACAAAGGTCATGGAGCATTGTGATGAAAAGGCCATGGAGTATTGTGATGACAGGCATCATGGAGCGTTGTGATGACAAGTGTTATGGAACATTGTGATCACAAGGGTTTGGAGCATTGTGATGACAGAGGTCATGGATCATTTTGATTTTAAAGAGCATGGAGCATTGTGATGACAAGGGCATGAAGCAATGTGATCCCAAGGTTCATGGAGGATTGTGATGACAATGGTAACGGAGTATTGTGATGACAAGCGCATAGAACATTGTAATGAAAATGTCATGTAGCATTTTGCTGACAAAAGCATGGAGCATTGTGATGACAGGTGTCATGGAGCACTGTGATGACAAGCGTCACGGAGCTTTGTGAATACAGGGGTCAAGGAGCATTGGGATGACAAGGTCATGGATGATTGTGATGACAAGGGTCATGGAGCATTGGGCTGAAAATGTTCATGGAGTTTTGTGTTGACAGGGGTCATGGAGCATTGTGATGAGTAGGGAATGTAGCATTGTGATGACAGGAGTCCCGGATCATTGTGTTGTCAGGTGTCATGGAGTGTTGTGATGACAGTGGTCATGGAGCATTTTGATGATATTTGTCATGGAGCATTGTGATGAGAATATCATGGAGCATTGGGCTGAAAATGTTCATGGAGTATTGTGATGACAGGGTTCATGGTGCATTGTGATGCCAAGGGTCATGGATCTTTGTGATGACAAAAGACATGGAACATTTTGATGGCAAGTGCATTGTGCATTGTGATGAGAATGGCAGGGAACATTCTGATGACAGGGTCATGGAGCAATTTGATGAAAAGTGTCATGGAACATTTTGATGACAGGTGTTATGGAACACTGTGATGTCAGGGGTCATCGAATATTGTGATGAGAAGTGCATGTAGCATTGTGATGACAGGAGTCATGGAACATTGTGATGACAGGGGTGAGGGAGTATTGTGATAAATAGTGATGTAGCATTGTGAAATCAGTGGTGAGAGAGCATTTTGATGAGAAGTGCATGGAGCATTGTGATGACAAATTTTAAGGACCATTGTGATGACAAAAATGTGGAGCACTCTGGTGACAAGCGCATGGTGCATTGTGATGACATGTGTCATGGAGCACTGTGCTGACAAGCGCATGGAGCATTGTGATGACATGGGTCAAAGAGCATTGTGATGAAAAGTTCATGGAGCATTGTGGTTAAAAAGGTCACAGAGACTGTTGATGACCAGGGCATGGACCATTGTGATGACAAAGGTCATGAAGCATTGTGATGACTGGAGTCACAGAGCATTGTGATGGCAGGGGTCATGGAGCATTGTTATGACAGAGGTAATGGAGCATTGTGATGAGAAGGGCATGGAACCTTGGTCTGAAATGTTTCATGGATTATTGTGATGAGAGTGGGCATGGAGCATTGTGATGACAAGGGTACGGAACACTATGATACATGGGTCATGCAGGACTGTAATGACAAGGGCATGTAGCATTGTGATGAGAAAGGCATCGAGCATTGTGATGACAAGAGTCATGGAGCTTTGTGATGACAAGGGCATGGAGCAATGTGATGAGAGGTTTCATGGAGCATTGTGATGACAATGACATGGAGCATTGTGATGCCAAGGGTCATGGAGCTTTGTGATGACAAGTCATTGAGCATTTTGATGACAAGGGCATGGTGCATTGTGATGAGAAGGGCAGGGAGCATTTTGATGACCGGGTCATGCAGCAATTTGATAAAAATGTAATGGAATATTTTGATGGCAGTGTTTATAGAACATTGTGATGTCAGGTGTCTTGGAGCTTTGGGATGAAACGGTCATGGAGCATTTTCTTCACAGGGGTTATGGAAGATTGTGATATCAGGGGTCATGGAACATTGTGATGATAAGGGGATGTAGCATTGTGATGACAGATTCATGGAACATTGTGATTCCAGGTGTGAGTGATTATTGTGATGACTATTGTTGGAATATTGTAATATCTCTGGTGAGAGAGCATTTTGATGAGAAGTGCATGGACCATTGTGATTACAATGTTTATGGAGCTTTGCAATGACAAGCTTTTGGACCGTTGTGATGAAATGCACTTGGCACATTGTGATGATAATTGTCATACAGCATTGTTCAGGCAAAGACATGGAGTATTGTGATGACAAGGGTCACAGAGAATTGTGATGAAAAGTTCATGGAGCATTGTGGTTACAAAGGTCACAGAGCCATGTGATGACGCGGGCATGGACCACTGTGATGACAAACGTTATGAAGCATTGTGATGACTGGAGTCACGGAGCATTGTGATGACAGGGGTCATGGAGCATTTTGGTGACAAGGGCATGGAGCATTGTGATGACAGGGTCATGGAGCATTGGTCTGACAAGTTTCACAGATTATTGTGATGACAGTGGGCATGGTGCATTGTGATGAGAAGGTCATGGAATATTGTGAAGAGAGGTGTCAGGGAGCATTGTGATGACATATGTCATGGTCCATTTCTATGACAATGGCATGGAGCATTGTTTTGCCAAATGTAATTGAGAATTGTAATGAAAAATATAATAGAGCATTGTGATGATTAGGGCGTGGAGCATTATGATGACAAGGGCCATTGAAAATTTTCATGACAAGGTCGAGAAACATTGTGATGAAAAGGTCCTGGAGCATTGTGATGAGAAAACCATGGAGCCTTGTGATTACAAGTCTCATGGAGCATACTGATGAAAAGGGGCATGGAGCATTGTGATTACAGGGGTCTTGGAACATTGTGATGACAAGGGCATGGAGCATTGTGAGGAGAAGGCCATGAAGCATTCTGATGATAAGCGTCATGGAGCTTTTTGATGACAAGGTCATGGAGCATTGTGATTACAGGGATCTTGGAGCATTGTGATGAAAAGGGCATGGATAATTGTGATTAAAAAGCCCTGGAAACTTGTCATGACAGGGTTCAAGGAGCAAACTGGCGACAAGTGTCAGGGAGCATTGTGATGACAAGTGTATTGAGCATTGTGATGACAAAGATCATGGAGCATTGTGATGAGAAGACCATGGATAATTGTGATGATGAGCGTCATGGGGTGTTGTGATGATAAATGTTATGGAACATTGTGATCACAAGAGTTTGGAGCATTATGATGACAGAGGTCATGGAGAATATTGATTTCATTGTGATGACAATAGCCTGAAGCATTATGATGATGGGCATGGTGCATTGTGATGACAGGGTTCATGGAGCATTGAGATGAAAAGGGGCATGGAGCATTGTGTTTACAGGGGTCTTTGAGCATTGTGATGACAAGGGCATGGAACATTGTGATGAGAAGGCCGTGGAACATTCTGATGACATGCGTCATGGAGCTTTGTGATGACAAGGGCATGGAGCACTGTGATTACAGGGGTCTTCAGCAGTGTTATGACAAGTGTCATGGAACCTTGTGATGCCAAGGCCGTGGAACATTGTGATGGCAGGTGTCATGGTGCATTGTTATGACAGGGGTAATGGAGCATTGTGATGAGAAGGGCATGGAACATTGGTCCGAAATGTTTCATGGATTATTGTGATGAGAGTGTGCATGGAGCATTGTGATGACAAGGGTACGGAACACTATGATACATGGGTCAAGCAGGATTGTAATGACAAGGGCATGAAGCATTGTGATAAGAAGGTCATCAAGCATTGTGATGACAAGTGGCATGGAGCTTTGTGATGACAAGGGCATTGGGCAATGTGATGAGAGCATTTTTGGAGCATTGTGATGACAATGACATGGAGCATTCTGATGCAAATGGTCATGGATCTTTGTGATGACAAAGGTCATGGAGCATTTTGATGGCAAGTGCGTTGTGCATTGTGATGAGAAGTGCAGGGAGCATTCTGATGTCAGGGTCATGGAGCAATTTGATGAAAAGTGTAATGGAACATTTTGATGACAGTTGTTATGGAACATTGTGATGTCAGTGGTCATCGAGCATTGTGATGATATGTGCATGTAGCATTGTGATGACAGGAGTCATGGAACATTGTGATGACTGGGGTGAGGGAGTATTGTGACAAATAGTGATGTAGCATTGTGATATCAGTGGTGAGAGAGCATTTTGATGAGAAGTGCATGGAGCATTGTGATGACAAATTTTAAGGAGCATTGTGATGACAAAATTGTGGAGCACAGTGATGACAAGCGCATGGTGCATTTTGATGACATGCGTCATGGAGCATTGTGATGACAAGCATATGGAGCATTGTGATGCCAAGGGTCATGGATCTTTGTGATGACAAAGGTCTTGGAGCATTTTGAAGGCAAGTGCATTGTGCATTGTGATGAGAAGGGCAGGGAGCATTCTGATGTCAGGGTTATGGAGCAATTTGATGAAAAGTGTCATGGAACATTTTGATGACAGGTGTTATGGAACATTGTGATGTCAGGGGTCATTGAACATTGTGATGATATGTGCATGTAGCATTGTGATGACAGGAGTCATGGAACATTGTGATGACTGGTGTGAGGGAGTATTGTGACACAGAGTGATGTAGCATTGTGATATCAGTGGTGAGAGAGCATTTTGATGAGAAGTGCATGGAGCATTGTGATGACAAATTTTAAGGAGCATTGTGATGACAAGATTGTGGAGCACTGTGATGACAAGCGCATGGTGAATTGTGATGACAAGTGTCATGGAGCTTTGTGATGACAAGGGCATGGAGCAATGTGATGAGAGGGTTCATGGAGCATTGTGATGACAATGACATGGAGCACTGTGATGCCAAGGGTCATGGAGCTTTTTGATTTCAAATGTCATGGAGTATTTTGATGACAAGTGTGTGGTGCATTGTGATGAGAAAGGCAGGGAGCATTTAGTGAAAGGGTCATGCAGCAATTTGATGAAACGTGTAATGGAACATTTTGATGACAGGGGTTGTAGAACATTGTGATGCCAGGGGTCATGGAGCTTTGGGATGAAAAGGGTCATGGAGCATTTTGATGACAGGGGATATGGACATTGTGATGTCAGGGGTCATGGAACATTGTGATGATAAGTTTATGCAGCACTGTGATGACAGGGGTCATGGAACATTGTGATTACAGGGGTGAGGGAGTATTGTGATGACTAGTGATGGAACACTGTGATATCTCTGGTGAGAGAGCATTTGGATGAGAAGTGCATGGAGCATTGGGATTACAATGTTTATGGAGCATTGCAATGACAAGTTTGTGGACCGTTGTGATGAAATATGCGTGGCACATTGTGAAGACAATGGTCATGAAGCACTGTTCTGACAAAGACATGGAGCATTGTGATGACAAGGGTCACAGAGAATTGTGATGAAATGTTCATGGAGCATTGTGGTTACAAAGGTCACAGAGCCTTTTGATGACGCGGGCATGGACCGTTGTGATGACAAACGTTATGAAGCATTGTGATGACTGGAGTCACGGAGCATTGTGATGAAAAGTGCATGGAGCATTGTGATGACAGGGGCATGGAGCATTGGTCTGACAAGTTTCATAGATTATTGTGATGACATTGGACATGGTGTATTGTGATGACAAGGGCATGGAGCATTTTGATGAGAAGGCCATGGAACATTCTGATGACATGTGTCATGGAGCTTTGTGGTGACAAGGGCATGGAGCATTGTGATTACAGGAGGCGTGGAGCATTGTGATTACAAGGGTCATGGAGCCATGTGATGACAAGGCCGTGGAACATTGTGATGCCAGGTGTCATGGAGCATTTTTACGACAGGGGTAATGGAGCATTGTGATGAGAAAGGCATGGAACATTGTGATTACAAGGTTTATGGAGCATTGCAAAGACAAATTTGTGGACCGTTGTGATGAAAAGCGCGTGGCACATTGTGATGACAAGGGTCATGGAGCATTTTTCTGACAAAGGCATGGAGCATTGTGATGACAAGTGTCACGGAGCATTGTGATGAAAAGTTCATGGTGCATTGTGGTTACAAAGGTAATAGAGCCTTTTGAAGACGCGGGCATCGACACTTGTGATGACAAATATTATGAAGAATTGTGATGACAGGAGTCACGGAGCATTGTGATGACAGGGGACATGGAGCAATGTGATGAGAAGTGCATGGAGCATTGTGCTGAGAAAGGCATAGAGCATTGTGATGACAAGGGTCAAAGAGCATTGTGATGAAATGTTCATGGAGCATTGTGCTTAAAAAGGTCACAGAGACTGTTGATAATGAGGGCATGGACCATTGTGATGACAAAAGTCATGGAGCATTGTGATGACAGAGGTCATGGAACATTGTGATAACTAGGGCATGGAGCATTGTGATGACAAGGGCATGGGACATTGGTCTAATAAATTTCATGGAGTATTGTGATGACAGTTGGAATGGCGCATTGTGATGACAAGGGCATGGAGCATTGTGATGACAAGGTCTTGCAGTATTGTGAAGAGAAGTGTCAGGGACCACTGTGATGACATATTTAATGGCCCATTGTGATGACAATGGCATGGAGCATTTTGATGCCAAGTGTCATGGAGGATTCTGTTGACAAAGTTAATGGAGCATTGTGATGACAATGGCTTGGAGCATTGTGATGACAAGGGTCAGGGAGCATTGTGCTAACAAGTGCATGGAGAATTGTGATGACAAGGGTCATGGAGCATTCTGATGACAAGCTTGTGGAGTATTTTGATGACAATGGCATGGAGCATTGTGATGAAAATGGCATGGGGCTTTGTGATGAAAAAGGCATGGAGCCTTTTCGTGACAGGGTTCAAGGAGCATTCTAAAGACAAGAGTCAGGGAGCATTGTGATGACAAGTGTATTGAGAAGTGTGATGACAAAGGTCATGGAGCATTGTGATGAAAAGGCCATGGAGTATTGTGATGACAGGCATCATGGAGCGTTGTGATGACAAGTGTTATGGAACATTGTGATCACAAGGGTTTGGAGCATTGTGATGACAGAGGTCATGGATCATTTTGATTTTAAAGAGCATGGAGCATTGTGATGACAAGGGCATGAAGCAATGTGATCCCAAGGTTCATGGAGGATTGTGATGACAATGGTAACGGAGTATTGTGATGACAAGCGCATAGAACATTGTAATGAAAATGTCATGTAGCATTTTGCTGACAAAAGCATGGAGCATTGTGATGACAGGTGTCATGGAGCACTGTGATGACAAGCGTCACGGAGCTTTGTGAATACAGGGGTCAAGGAGCATTGGGATGACAAGGTCATGGATGATTGTGATGACAAGGGTCATGGAGCATTGGGCTGAAAATGTTCATGGAGTTTTGTGTTGACAGGGGTCATGGAGCATTGTGATGAGTAGGGAATGTAGCATTGTGATGACAAGAGTCCCGGATCATTGTGTTGTCAGGTGTCATGGAGTGTTGTGATGACAGTGGTCATGGAGCATTTTGATGATATTTGTCATGGAGCATTGTGATGAGAATATCATGGAGCATTGGGCTGAAAATGTTCATGGAGTATTGTGATGACAGGGTTCATGGTGCATTGTGATGCCAAGGGTCATGGATCTTTGTGATGACAAAAGACATGGAACATTTTGATGGCAAGTGCATTGTGCATTGTGATGAGAATGGCAGGGAACATTCTGATGACAGGGTCATGGAGCAATTTGATGAAAAGTGTCATGGAACATTTTGATGACAGGTGTTATGGAACACTGTGATGTCAGGGGTCATCGAATATTGTGATGAGAAGTGCATGTAGCATTGTGATGACAGGAGTCATGGAACATTGTGATGACAGGGGTGAGGGAGTATTGTGATAAATAGTGATGTAGCATTGTGAAATCAGTGGTGAGAGAGCATTTTGATGAGAAGTGCATGGAGCATTGTGATGACAAATTTTAAGGACCATTGTGATGACAAAAATGTGGAGCACTCTGGTGACAAGCGCATGGTGCATTGTGATGACATGTGTCATGGAGCATTGTGCTGACAAGTGCATGGAGCATTGTGATGACATGGGTCAAAGAGCATTGTGATGAAAAGTTCATGGAGCATTGTGGTTAAAAAGGTCACAGAGACTGTTGATGACCAGGGCATGGACCATTGTGATGACAAAGGTCATGAAGCATTGTGATGACTGGAGTCACAGAGCATTGTGATGGCAGGGGTCATGGAGCATTGTTATGACAGAGGTAATGGAGCATTGTGATGAGAAGGGCATGGAACCTTGGTCTGAAATGTTTCATGGATTATTGTGATGAGAGTGGGCATGGAGCATTGTGATGACAAGGGTACGGAACACTATGATACATGGGTCATGCAGGACTGTAATGACAAGGGCATGTAGCATTGTGATGAGAAAGGCATCGAGCATTGTGATGACAAGAGTCATGGAGCTTTGTGATGACAAGGGCATGGAGCAATGTGATGAGAGGTTTCATGGAGCATTGTGATGACAATGACATGGAGCATTGTGATGCCAAGGGTCATGGAGCTTTGTGATGACAAGTCATTGAGCATTTTGATGACAAGGGCATGGTGCATTGTGATGAGAAGGGCAGGGAGCATTTTGATGACCGGGTCATGCAGCAATTTGATAAAAATGTAATGGAATATTTTGATGGCAGTGTTTATAGAACATTGTGATGTCAGGTGTCTTGGAGCTTTGGGATGAAACGGTCATGGAGCATTTTCTTCACAGGGGTTATGGAAGATTGTGATATCAGGGGTCATGGAACATTGTGATGATAAGGGGATGTAGCATTGTGATGACAGATTCATGGAACATTGTGATTCCAGGTGTGAGTGATTATTGTGATGACTATTGTTGGAATATTGTAATATCTCTGGTGAGAGAGCATTTTGATGAGAAGTGCATGGACCATTGTGATTACAATGTTTATGGAGCTTTGCAATGACAAGCTTTTGGACCGTTGTGATGAAATGCACTTGGCACATTGTGATGATAATTGTCATACAGCATTGTTCAGGCAAAGACATGGAGTATTGTGATGACAAGGGTCACAGAGAATTGTGATGAAAAGTTCATGGAGCATTGTGGTTACAAAGGTCACAGAGCCATGTGATGACGCGGGCATGGACCACTGTGATGACAAACGTTATGAAGCATTGTGATGACTGGAGTCACGGAGCATTGTGATGACAGGGGTCATGGAGCATTTTGGTGACAAGGGCATGGAGCATTGTGATGACAGGGTCATGGAGCATTGGTCTGACAAGTTTCACAGATTATTGTGATGACAGTGGGCATGGTGCATTGTGATGAGAAGGTCATGGAATATTGTGAAGAGAGGTGTCAGGGAGCATTGTGATGACATATGTCATGGTCCATTTCTATGACAATGGCATGGAGCATTGTTTTGCCAAATGTAATTGAGAATTGTAATGAAAAATATAATAGAGCATTGTGATGATTAGGGCGTGGAGCATTATGATGACAAGGGCCATTGAAAATTTTCATGACAAGGTCGAGAAACATTGTGATGAAAAGGTCCTGGAGCATTGTGATGAGAAAACCATGGAGCCTTGTGATTACAAGTCTCATGGAGCATACTGATGAAAAGGGGCATGGAGCATTGTGATTACAGGGGTCTTGGAACATTGTGATGACAAGGGCATGGAGCATTGTGAGGAGAAGGCCATGAAGCATTCTGATGATAAGCATCATGGAGCTTTTTGATGACAAGGTCATGGAGCATTGTGATTACAGGGATCTTGGAGCATTGTGATGAAAAGGGCATGGATAATTGTGATTAAAAAGCCCTGGAAACTTGTCATGACAGGGTTCAAGGAGCAAACTGGCGACAAGTGTCAGGGAGCATTGTGATGACAAGTGTATTGAGCATTGTGATGACAAAGATCATGGAGCATTGTGATGAGAAGACCATGGATAATTGTGATGATGAGCGTCATGGGGTGTTGTGATGATAAATGTTATGGAGCATTGTGATCACAAGAGTTTGGAGCATTATGATGACAGAGGTCATGGAGAATATTGATTTCATTGTGATGACAATAGCCTGAAGCATTATGATGATGGGCATGGTGCATTGTGATGACAGGGTTCATGGAGCATTGAGATGAAAAGGGGCATGGAGCATTGTGTTTACAGGGGTCTTTGAGCATTGTGATGACAAGGGCATGGAACATTGTGATGAGAAGGCCGTGGAACATTCTGATGACATGCGTCATGGAGCTTTGTGATGACAAGGGCATGGAGCACTGTGATTACAGGGGTCTTCAGCAGTGTTATGACAAGTGTCATGGAACCTTGTGATGCCAAGGCCGTGGAACATTGTGATGGCAGGTGTCATGGTGCATTGTTATGACAGGGGTAATGGAGCATTGTGATGAGAAGGGCATGGAACATTGGTCCGAAATGTTTCATGGATTATTGTGATGAGAGTGTGCATGGAGCATTGTGATGACAAGGGTACGGAACACTATGATACATGGGTCAAGCAGGATTGTAATGACAAGGGCATGAAGCATTGTGATAAGAAGGTCATCAAGCATTGTGATGACAAGTGGCATGGAGCTTTGTGATGACAAGGGCATTGGGCAATGTGATGAGAGCATTTTTGGAGCATTGTGATGACAATGACATGGAGCATTCTGATGCAAATGGTCATGGATCTTTGTGATGACAAAGGTCATGGAGCATTTTGATGGCAAGTGCGTTGTGCATTGTGATGAGAAGTGCAGGGAGCATTCTGATGTCAGGGTCATGGAGCAATTTGATGAAAAGTGTAATGGAACATTTTGATGACAGTTGTTATGGAACATTGTGATGTCAGTGGTCATCGAGCATTGTGATGATATGTGCATGTAGCATTGTGATGACAGGAGTCATGGAACATTGTGATGACTGGGGTGAGGGAGTATTGTGACAAATAGTGATGTAGCATTGTGATATCAGTGGTGAGAGAGCATTTTGATGAGAAGTGCATGGAGCATTGTGATGACAAATTTTAAGGAGCATTGTGATGACAAAATTGTGGAGCACAGTGATGACAAGCGCATGGTGCATTTTGATGACATGCGTCATGGAGCATTGTGATGACAAGCATATGGAGCATTGTGATGCCAAGGGTCATGGATCTTTGTGATGACAAAGGTCTTGGAGCATTTTGAAGGCAAGTGCATTGTGCATTGTGATGAGAAGGGCAGGGAGCATTCTGATGTCAGGGTTATGGAGCAATTTGATGAAAAGTGTCATGGAACATTTTGATGACAGGTGTTATGGAACATTGTGATGTCAGGGGTCATTGAACATTGTGATGATATGTGCATGTAGCATTGTGATGACAGGAGTCATGGAACATTGTGATGACTGGTGTGAGGGAGTATTGTGACACAGAGTGATGTAGCATTGTGATATCAGTGGTGAGAGAGCATTTTGATGAGAAGTGCATGGAGCATTGTGATGACAAATTTTAAGGAGCATTGTGATGACAAGATTGTGGAGCACTGTGATGACAAGCGCATGGTGAATTGTGATGACAAGTGTCATGGAGCTTTGTGATGACAAGGGCATGGAGCAATGTGATGAGAGGGTTCATGGAGCATTGTGATGACAATGACATGGAGCACTGTGATGCCAAGGGTCATGGAGCTTTTTGATTTCAAATGTCATGGAGTATTTTGATGACAAGTGTGTGGTGCATTGTGATGAGAAAGGCAGGGAGCATTTAGTGAAAGGGTCATGCAGCAATTTGATGAAACGTGTAATGGAACATTTTGATGACAGGGGTTGTAGAACATTGTGATGCCAGGGGTCATGGAGCTTTGGGATGAAAAGGGTCATGGAGCATTTTGATGACAGGGGATATGGACATTGTGATGTCAGGGGTCATGGAACATTGTGATGATAAGTTTATGCAGCACTGTGATGACAGGGGTCATGGAACATTGTGATTACAGGGGTGAGGGAGTATTGTGATGACTAGTGATGGAACACTGTGATATCTCTGGTGAGAGAGCATTTGGATGAGAAGTGCATGGAGCATTGGGATTACAATGTTTATGGAGCATTGCAATGACAAGTTTGTGGACCGTTGTGATGAAATATGCGTGGCACATTGTGAAGACAATGGTCATGGAGCATTGTTCTGACAAAGACATGGAGCATTGTGATGACAAGGGTCACAGAGAATTGTGATGAAATGTTCATGGAGCATTGTGGTTACAAAGGTCACAGAGCCTTTTGATGACGCGGGCATGGACCGTTGTGATGACAAACGTTATGAAGCATTGTGATGACTGGAGTCACGGAGCATTGTGATGAAAAGTGCATGGAGCATTGTGATGACAGGGGCATGGAGCATTGGTCTGACAAGTTTCATAGATTATTGTGATGACATTGGACATGGTGTATTGTGATGACAAGGGCATGGAGCATTTTGATGAGAAGGCCATGGAACATTCTGATGACATGTGTCATGGAGCTTTGTGGTGACAAGGGCATGGAGCATTGTGATTACAGGAGGCGTGGAGCATTGTGATTACAAGGGTCATGGAGCCATGTGATGACAAGGCCGTGGAACATTGTGATGCCAGGTGTCATGGAGCATTTTTACGACAGGGGTAATGGAGCATTGTGATGAGAAAGGCATGGAACATTGTGATTACAAGGTTTATGGAGCATTGCAAAGACAAATTTGTGGACCGTTGTGATGA
Organism: Mesoplodon mirus; assembly: GCF_964341445.2. Lineage (NCBI taxonomy): Eukaryota > Metazoa > Chordata > Mammalia > Artiodactyla > Ziphiidae > Mesoplodon > Mesoplodon mirus. Next base: position 18,239 of record NW_028294702.1, read on the forward strand.
AAAGGGCGTGGCACATTGTGATGACAAGGGTCATGGAGCATTTTTCTGACAAAGGCATGGAGCATTGTGATGACAAGTGTCACGGAGCATTGTGATGAAAAGTTCATGGTGCATTGTGGTTACAAAGGTAATAGAGCCTTTTGAAGACGCGGGCATCGACACTTGTGATGACAAATATTATGAAGAATTGTGATGACAGGAGTCACGGAGCATTGTGATGACAGGGGACATGGAGCAATGTGATGAGAAGTGCATGGAGCATTGTGCTGAGAAAGGCATAGAGCATTGTGATGACAAGGGTCAAAGAGCATTGTGATGAAATGTTCATGGAGCATTGTGCTTAAAAAGGTCACAGAGACTGTTGATAATGAGGGCATGGACCATTGTGATGACAAAGGTCATGGAGCATTGTGATGACTGTAGTCACGGAGCATTGTGATGACAGAGGTCATGGAACATTGTGATAACTAGGGCATGGAGCATTGTGATGACAAGGGCATGGGACATTGGTCTAATAAATTTCATGGAGTATTGTGATGACAGTTGGAATGGCGCATTGTGATGACAAGGGCATGGAGCATTGTGATGACAAGGTCTTGCAGTATTGTGAAGAGAGGTGTCAGGGAGCACTGTGATGACATATTTAATGGCCCATTGTGATGACAATGGCATGGAGCATTTTGATGCCAAGTGTCATGGAGGATTCTGTTGACAAAGTTAATGGAGCATTGTGATGACAATGGCTTGGAGCATTGTGATGACAAGGGTCAGGGAGCATTGTGCTAACAAGTGCATGGAGAATTGTGATGACAAGGGTCATGGAGCATTCTGATGACAAGCTTGTGTAGTATTTTGATGACAATGGCATGGAGCATTGTGATGAAAATGGCATGGGGCTTTGTGATGAAAAAGGCATGGAGCCTTTTCGTGACAGGGTTCAAGGAGCATTCTAAAGACAAGAGTCAGGGAGCATTGTGATGACAAGTGTATTGAGAAGTGTGATGACAAAGGTCATGGAGCATTGTGATGAAAAGGCCATGGAGTATTGTGATGACAGGCATCATGGAGCGTTGTGATGACAAGTGTTATGGAACATTGTGATCACAAGGGTTTGGAGCTTTGTGATGACAGAGGTCGTGGATCATTTTGATTTTAAAGAGCATGGAGCATTGTGATGACAAGGGCATGAAGCAATGTGATCCCAAGGTTCATGGAGGATTGTGATGACAATGGTAACGGAGTATTGTGATGACAAGCGCATAGAACATTGTAATGAAAATGTCATGTAGCATTTTGCTGACAAAGGCATGGAGCATTGTGATGACAGGTGTCATGGAGCAAAGTGATGACAAGCGTCACGGAGCTTTGTGAATACAGGGGTCAAGGAGCATTGGGATGACAAGGTCATGGATGATTGTGATGACAAGGGTCATGGAGCATTGGGCTGAAAATGTTCATGGAGTTTTGTGTTGACAGGGGTCATGGAGCATTGTGATGAGTAGGGAATGTAGCATTGTGATGACAAGAGTCCCGGATCATTGTGTTGTCAGGTGTCATGGAGTGTTGTGATGACAGTGGTCATGGAGCATTTTGATGATATTTGTCATGGAGCATTGTGATGAGAATATCATGGAGCATTGGGCTGAAAATGTTCATGGAGTATTGTGATGACAGGGTTCATGGTGCATTGTGATGCCAAGGGTCATGGATCTTTGTGATGACAAAGGACATGGAACATTTTGATGGCAAGTGCATTGTGCATTGTGATGAGAATGGCAGGGAACATTCTGATGACAGGGTCATGGAGCAATTTGATGTAAAGTGTCATGGAATATTTTGATGACAGGTGTTATGGAACACTGTGATGTCAGGGGTCATCGAATATTGTGATGAGAAGTGCATGTAGCATTGTGATGACAGGAGTCATGGAACATTGTGATGACAGGGGTGAGGGAGTATTGTGATAAATAGTGATGTAGCATTGTGAAATCAGTGGTGAGAGAGCATTTTGATGAGAAGTGCATGGAGCATTGTGATGACAAATTTTAAGGACCATTGTGATGACAAAAATGTGGAGCACTCTGGTGACAAGCGCATGGTGCATTGTGATGACATGTGTCATGGAGCATTGTGCTGACAAGCGCATGGAGCATTGTGATGACATGGGTCAAAGAACATTGTGATGAAAAGTTCATGGAACATTGTGGTTAAAAAGGTCACAGAGACTGTTGATGACGAGGGCATGGACCATTGTGATGACAAAAGTCATGAAGCATTGTCATGACTGGAGTAACGGAGCATTGTGATGACAGGGGTCATGGAGCATTGTGATAACAAGGGCATGGAGCATTGTGATGACAAGGGCATGGAACATTGGTCTAATAAGCTTCATGGATTATTGTGATGACGGTTGGAATGGCGCATTGTGATGAGAAAAGCATGGAGCATTGTGATGACCAGGTCATGCAGTATTGTGAAGACACGTGTCAGGGAGCATTGTGATGACATATGTAATGGTCCATTGTGATGAAAATGGCATGGAGCATTGTGATGCCAAGTGTCATGGAGGATTCTGATGACACAGGTAATGGAGCATTGAGATGACAATGGCTTGGAGCATTGTGATGATAAGGGTCAGGGAGCATTGTGCTGACAAGTGCATGGAGAATTGTGATGACAAGGGTCATGGAGCATTCTGATGACAAACTTGTGGAGTATTTTGATGACAATGGCATGGAGCATTGTGATGAAAACGGCATGGGGCATTGTGATGCAAAAGGCATGGAGCCTTTTCGTGACAGGGTTCAAGGAGCATTCTGATGACAAGTGTCAGGGAGCATTGTGATGACAAGTGTATTAATAATTGTGATGACAAAGGTCATGGAGCATTGTGATGACAAGTGTCATGGAGCACTGGGTTGAAAATATTCATGGAGTGTTGTGATGACAGGGGTCATGTAGCATTGTGATGACTAGGGAATGGAGCACTGTGATGACAAAAGTCCCAGATCATTGTGTTTTCAGGTGTCATGGAGTGTTGTGATTACAGTTGTCATGGAGCATTGTGATGATATTGGCCATGGAGCATTGTGATGAGTAGGTCGTGGAGCATTGGGCTGAAAATGTTCATGGATTATTGTGATGACAGGGGTCATGGAGCATTGTGATGACAAGGGAATGGAGCATGGTGATGACAAGGTCCTGGAGCACTGTGATGAGAAGACCATGGAGACTTGTGATGATAAGTCTCATGGAGCATTCTGATGAAAAAGGTCATGGAGCATTTTGATGACAGGGCTTATGGAACATTGTGATGTCATGGGTCATGGAACATTGTGTTGATAAGGGGATGTAGCATTGTGATGACAGGGGTCATGGAACACTGTGATTACAGGGGTGAGGGACGATTGTGATAACTAGTGATGGAACATTGTGATATCTCAGGTGAGAGAGCATTTGGATGAGAAGTGCATGGAGCATTGTGATTACAATGTTTATGGTGCATAGGGATGACAAGGTTGTGGATCACTGTGATGAAAAGCGCGTGGCACATTGTGATGACAAGTGTCATGGAGCATTGTTCTGACAAAGGCATGGAGCATTGTGATGAAAAGTTCATGGAGCATTGTGGTTACAAAGGACATAGAGCCTTGTGATGACGCGGGCATGGACTGTTGTGAAGACAAACGTTATGAAGCATTGTGATGACTGGAGTCACGGAGCATTGTGATGACAGGGGAATGGAGCATTGCTCTGACAAATTTCACAGATTATTGTGATGACAGTGGACATGCTGCTTTGTGATGACAAGGTTATGGGGCATTGTGATGAGAAGGTCATGGAGTATTTTGAAGACAGTTGTCAGGGAGCATTGTGATGACATATGTCACGGTCCATTGCGATGACAATGGCAGGGAGCACTGTGATGCCAAATGTAATGGAGGATTGTGATGACAAATATAATGGAGCATTGTGGTGACTACGGCTTGGATCATTATGATGTCAAAACCATGGAGCCATGTGATGACAAGTCTCAAGGAGCATACTGATGAAAAAGGGGCATGGATCATTGTGATTACAGTGGTCTTGGAACTTTGTGATGACAAGGGCATGGAGCATTGTGAGGAGAAGACCAAGGAGCATTCTGATGGCATGCGTCATTGAGCTTTGTGATGACAAGGTCATGGAGCATCGTGATTACATAGGTCTTGGAGCATTGTGATGAAAAGGGCATGGATCATTGTCATGAAAAAGGCATAGAACCTTGTCATGACAGGGTAAAAGGAGCATACAGACAACAAGTGTCAGGGAGCATTTTGATAACAAGTGTATTGAGCATTGTGATGACAAAGGTCATGGAGCATTTTGATGAGAAGACCATTGATAAATGTGATGGCCAGTGTCATGGGGCATTGTGATGACAAGTGATATGGAATATTGTTATCACAAGGGTTTGGATCATTGTTATGACAGAGGTCATGGAGCATTTTGATTTCTTTGTGATGACAATAGCATGGAGCATTATGATGATGGGCATGGTGCATTGTGATGACAGGTTTCATGGATCATTGAGATGAAAAGGGGCATAGAGCATTGTGATTACAGGGTTCTTGGATCTTTGTGATGAGAAGGGTCATGGAGATTTGTGATGACAAGGCCATGGAATATCGTGATGGCAGTGGTCATGGAGCATTGTTATGACTGTGGTAATGGAGCATTGTGATGGCAAGGGCATGGAGCATTGGGATGAGAAGGTCATGGAGCATTCTGATGCCATGTGTCATGGAGTTTTGTGAAGACAAGGGCATGGAGCAATGTGATGAGAGCCTTAATGGAGCATTGTGATTACAATGACATGGAGCATTATGATGCCAAGTGTCATGGATCTTTGTGATGACAAAAGTCATGTAGCATTTTGATGGCAAGGGTGTTGTGCATTGTTATGAGAAGGGCAGGGAGCATTCGGATGAGAGGTTCATGGAGCAATTTGATGAAAAGTGTCATGGAACATTTTGATGGCAGGTGTTATGGAACATTGAGATGTCAGGGGTCATCGAACATTGTGATGATAAGTGCATGTAGCATTGTGATGAAAGGAGTCATGGAACATTGTGATGACAGGGGTGAGGGAGTATTATGACAAATAGTGATGTAGCATTGTGATATCATTTGTGAGATAGCATTTTGATGAATAGTGCATGGAGAATTGTGATGACAAATTTTATGGAGCATTGTGTTGACAAAATTGTGGAGCACTGTGATGACAAGTGTATGGTTCATTGTGATGACATGTGTCCTGGAGCATTGTGCTGACAAGCGCATGTAGCACTGTGATGACAAGGGTCAAAGAGCATTGTGATGAAAAGTTCATGGAGCATTGTGGTTAAAAAGGTCACAGAGACTGTTGATGACGAGGGCTTGGACAATTGTGATGACAAAAGTCATGAAGCATTGTGGTGACTGGAGTCACGGAGCATTGTGATGACAGGGGTCTTGGAGCATTGTGATAACAAGGGCATGGAGCATTGTGATGACAAGTGCATGGAACATTGGTCTAATAAGTTTCATGGATTATTGCGATGACAGTTGGAATGGCGTATTGTGATGACAAGGGCATGGAGCATTGTGATGACCAGGTCATGCAGTATTGTGAAGACAGGTGTCAGGGAGCATTGTGATGACATATGTAATGGCCCATTGTGATGACCATGGCATGGAGCATCTGATGCCAAGTGTCATGGAGGATTCTGATGACAAAGGTAATGGAGCATTTTGATGACAATGGCTTGGAACACTGTGATGTCAAGGGTCATGGAGCATTGTGCTGATAAGTGCATGGAGAATTGTTATGACAAGGTTCATGGAGCATTCTGATGACAAGCTTGTGGAGTATTTTGATGACAATTACATGGAGCATTGTGATGAAAACTGCATGGGGCATTGTGATGAAAATGTCATGGAGTATTTTCGTGACAGGGTTCAAGGAGTATTCTGACGAAAAGTGTCAGGGAGCATTGTGATGACAAGTGTATTGAGAATTGTGATGACAAAGGTCATGGAGCATTGTGATGAAAAGGGCATGGAGTATTGTGATGACAGGCATCTTGGAGCATTGTGATGACAAGTGTTTTGGAACACAGTGATCACAAGGGTTTGGAGCATTGTGATGACAGTGGTCATGGATCATTTTGATTTCAAGGAGCATGGAGCATTGTGATGACAAGGGCATGAAGCAATGTGACCCCAAGGTTCATGGAGGATTGTGATGACAATGGAAATGGAGTATTGTGATGACAAGCACATAGAGCATTGTAATGACAAGGTTATGTAGCATTTGGCTGACAAAGGCATGGAGCATTGTGATGACATGTGTCATGGGGCATTGTGATGACAACGGAATGGAGCATGGTGATGACAAGGTCCTGGAGCATTGTGATGAGAAGACCATGGAGACTTCTGATGAGAAATCTCATGGAGCATTCTGATGAAAAGGGGCATGGAGCATTGTGATTACAGGGGTCTTGGAGTATTGTGATGACTAGGGCATGAAGCATTGTGATGAGAAGGCCATGGAGCATTCTGATGACATGCGTCATGGAGTTTTTTGATGACAAGGGCATGGAGCATTTGTGATTACAGGGATCTTGGAGCATTGTGATGAAAAGTGCATGGATCATTGTTATGAAAAAGGCATGGAGCCTTGTCATGACAGGGTTCAAGGAGCATACTGACGACAACTGTCAGGGAGCATTGTGATGAGAAGTGTATTGAGCATTGTGATGACAAAGTTCATGGAGCATTGTGATGAGAAGACCATGGATAATTGTGATGTTGAGCATCATGGGGTGTTGTGATGAAAAGTGTTATGGAACATTGTGATCCCAACAGTTTGGAGCATTGTGATGAAAGAGGTCATGGAGAATATTGATTTCTTTGTGATGACAATAGCCTGAAGAATTATGATGATGGGCATGGAGCATTGTCATGACAAGTGCATGGAGCATTTCAATGTCAAGTGGATAGTGAATTTTGATGACAAGAGCATGTAACATTTTGATGAGTAGTGTCATGTAGCATTGTGATGACAAGGACGTGGAGAATTTTGATGACAAGGGACATGGAGCATTTTGATAACCAGGTCATGGTGCATTGTGATGACAGGGGACATGGAGCATTATTATGAGAATGGCCATGGTGCATTCTGACATAAGGTATCACTTATGAAGAGAATGTAAACATGGCTACATATGAACTGATTTAGGGAAGAGAACAGAGTATCAGATTTAGAAAACAATCTAACGCTTGCTTAAGGGGAAAGAGAGGTGGGGAGATGCACAAAACATACGATTGATATTAGCACAGGTACCGTTCCATAATCCAAAAACAGAAGAGACAAGCCCTACTCCTTCCTCAGTGAACGGAACTCACCAACCCTATTCCCCGCAGAGAAATATATCTGACTAGTAAGAATTTTAAAACCTATGTATTGATATGTCTCTGTAAGGGAACCAAGTGTGTCTAGAACGACATAAACATGGCAGTGAGAATCAGCTCAAACCCAGTATAAAAATGAATTTCAAAACAAAACATATAAACAGTAAAATTCTTACACAATACCTTCAGGGGTTCTGATGAAACCTGGAATGACCGTATCTACAATGACAGCTGGATGTGGCATAAGGCTGGTCACTTGGGACTGAGAGGATTGGTGAGATTGGGTGAAAAAATGCAGACCCTTTAAAGCAATAATGCCTGCCACCCATTCCATGGTTCCCATCTCTCCAGGTAGAAGGGAATATCACTACAGTTATAACGTGTATGAGAACCTAGAGAATGGAAACCATCTGATGGTGAAAGGTTTCTAAAACTCTACTACTTTTTTCTCTCCTTGTGCTCCAGTTTGACATTCCAACTGCTTTACTATCAATCTCCCAACTTGGAAAGTCAGCCCCTATATCCTCCTGGTACGCACAGTTGGCAAATTGTGCAGAGGATATAAGGAAAGAGAGAGAACCAATGAGAGAGTAGCTGTAGGCATTTGGACGGCCACATGACTCTCTAATTTCCCATCACAAAGAGGAATTAACCAAAGTCTCAGCCTGCCCCCAAGAACCAGTATAAGTCCAGAAGCAAAACTGTTGATTTGCGGTCAGCTCACAAAAACGCGAGTTGAAAAATGGAGCTCAGGGCCACAGCAATTCACTAACCTGCAGAGTTATAAAGGACTACTCTCTTCGAAAAATCTGTTGAGGGAAAGCCACGAGGCGGAAGGGAAAATGAGGCAGAATGGCATGAAACCGATTTCAAGAGGTACATTGGAATCGCCTTTAAACACGGGAAAAGCATTACAACTTCGAAAATTATGGAAATGGCCATAAAGGGCATATGGGTTTTCACGTGAATATATTCAGGAGAAAACGCATATGCCCATTTTGGACAAGCAAGCAAGCGGGCAATGCAAATCTGCACTACAAAGAAGTATCACTTGCCACCGGTCAAAAGGGACATCCACAAAATGGGTAAAAACCAGAAAGGCAAGACAGGCCCTGGAGAAAATGGAGCCTTGTTATGCTGATGGGCGGGATGTAAATTGCCAACTGCCTCTCTGGAGGAGTGCATTGTGTTCCCTAAAACAAGTAAACAACAGAGCTACAGAGCCAAGGGCAGTTCCAGTATAGGGAATATACCTTGGGAAAACTGAAAATAAATAAGACAGTTCCACAGCAAAATTCAAGGCTGCACTGCTTACAAAAACCTCAACTTGTGTACACCTTAAATATCCCAGGAAAGACAAAAATGGTTCAAGAAATTGTGGTACTTACGTATGATGAAATATCACTCAGCCATGAAATCAATGTCATAAGGCCAGTAGCAGCAAAATGAGTGGATTCAGGTACGATAATTCTAAGTGAAGTAAGTCACAGAGAAAAAGAAACTTATCATAAGGTATCACTTATGAAGATCCTGTAAACATGGCTACATATGAACTGAGTTAGGAAAGCGAAGAGAGACTCACATTTTAAAAAAACGCTTATGCCTGCTTAAGGGGGAAGGAGAGGTTGGGTGATGCATAAAATCAGATTTTGATATTAGTACAGGTACCGTTCCCAAAACCAAATACGAAATAGACAAGACATACACATTCCTCAGTGAAAGGGACTCAACACCTCATATTCACCACAGAGTAATATAACTTACTAGTATGAATCTTAAAACCTATGTATTGATTTGTCTCCTTAAGGGAATCAAGTGTGTCTAGACTGGCATAAACGTGACAGTGAGAATCAGCTCAAACCCACTATAAAAAGGAATTTCAAAAACAAAACAAAAAAACAGGGAAATTTCTTACAATTCCTTCAGGGTCTCTGATGAAACCTGGAATGACCCTATCTACAATGACAGCTGGATGTGGCATAAGGCTGGACACTTGGGACTGAGAGGATTGGTGAGATTGGGTGAGCAAATGCAGACCCTTTAAAGCAATAATGAGTGGCACCCATTCCATGGGTCCCAACTCTCAAGGTTGAAGGGAATATTACTACAGCTATAACATGTACGGGAAACCTAGAGAATGGACACACTGTGAATACGAAAGGTCTCTAAAACTCAACTAACAGTCCCTCTCATGGTGCTCTGGTTTGACTTTCCATTAGCTTTACTATCAATCTCCCAACTTGGAGAGACAGCCCCTTTAACCTCCTGGTTCGCACAGGTTGCCAATTTGGCAGAGGATGAAAGGGAAGAGGGAGAACCAATAAGAGAGTAGCTGTTAGGCATTTGGACGGGAACATGTCCCTCTAATTTCCCGGCCGGAAGAAGAATTAACCAAAGTCTCAGCCACCAACCACACACCAGTATAGATCCTGAACCAAAGTTTGGACTTGCATTCAGCTCACAAAAAAACGAGTTGAAAAATGGAGCTCACGGGCACAGCAATTCACAAACTGGCAGAGAAATACAGGACAACTATCGTCCAAATATTTGTTTAATGGAAGGCAAGGAGGCGGACTTGAAAGCGAGGCAGAATAGCAGGAAACAGATTTCGAGAGGTATGTTGGAATCACCTTTAAAGCACAGGAAGAGGGGCACAACTTCGACAATGATGCACTTGGCCAAAAAGGGCTTATGCCTTTTCTCCTGAATATATTCAGGAGAAAACGAATACGCCCTTTTTGGCCATCCAGCAAGCAGGCAATGCAAATCTGCACTACAAAGAATTATCACCTCAAACCAGTCAAAAGGGATATCCGCAAAATGTTTAAAAACCAGAAAGGCAAGACAGCCCCTGGAGAACTGGGAGCCTTGTTATGCTGATTGGCGGGATTAAGTTGCCAACTGCCTCTCTGGAGGAGTGCATTGTGTTCTATAAAACAAATAAACAACAGAGCTACACAGCCCAGGGCACGTCCAGTCTAGGAAATATACATTGGGAAAACTGAAAATCAATAAGACAGAGCCACCCCAAAATTAAGGGTTTCACTTATTTCAAGAACCTCAACTTGGGTACACCTTAAATATCCCAGGAAAGACAAAAATGGTTCAAGAAATTGTGGTACTTATGTACAAGGAATATCCCTCAGCCATGTAATCAATGTCATAAGGCCAGTAGCAGCAAAATGAGTGGATTCAGGTACGATGATTCTAAGTGAAATAAGTCACACAGAAAAAGAAAATTACCATAAGATATCAATGATGAAGATCCTGTAAACATGGCTACACATGAACTGTGTTAGGAAAGAGAAGAGAGACTCACATTTAGAAAACATACTTATGCCTGCTTAAGGGGGATTAAGAGGTGGGGTGATGCATAAAACCAGAGTTTGAATTAGTACAGGTACCTTTCCAAAAACGTAATACGGAATAGACAAGACCTACACCTTCCTCAGGGAAAGGGACACAACAACCCATATTCCCCGCAGAGGAATATATCTTACTAATAAGAACCTTATAACCTATGTATTGATATATCTCCATAAGGGAATCAAGTATGTCTAGACTGGCATAAACATGGCAGTGAGAATCAGCTCAAACCCACTATAGAAAGGAATTTCAAAATCAAACCAAAAAAACAGGGAAATTCTTTACAATTCCTTCAGGGTCTCTGATGAAACCTGGTATGACTCTATCTACAATGACAGCAGGATGTGGCATATGGCTGGACACATGGGACTGAGAGGATTGGTGAGATTGGGTGAGCAAATGCAGAACCTTAAAGCAATAATGTGTGGCAGCTATTCGATGGGTCCCAACTCTCCAGTTTGTGGGGAATATTACTAGAGCTATAACATGTACGGGTAACCAATAGAATGGACCCACTGTGAATATGAAAGGTTTCTAAAACTCAACGAATAGTCCCTATACTGGTGCTCCGGTTTCACTTTCCAATGCCTTTAATATAAATCTCCCAACTTGGAGAGACAGCCCCTTTAACCTCCTGGTTTGCACAGGTTGACAATTTGGCAGAGGATGAAAGGGAAGAGGAAGAACCAAAGAGAGAGTAGCTGTTAGGTATTTGGAGGGGCACATGTGACACTAATTTCGCGGCAGGAAGAAGAATTAACCAAACTCTCAGCCACCCGCCGGGAAGCAGTATAGGTCCTGAACCAAAATTTTGGACTTGCATTCAGCTCACAAAAAACGAGTTGAAAAATGGAGCTCAGGGGCACAGCAATTCACAAACTGGCAGAGGAGTAAAGGACCGCTATCGTGCAAAAATCTGTTGAGGGAAGGCAACGAGGCGGATTTGAATGCGAGGCAGAATAGGCGGAAACAGATTTCAAGAGGTACGTTGGAAGTGCCTTTAAAGCAGAGGAATAGGGGCACAACTTTGACAATGATATACTTGGACAAAAAGGGCGTATGAGTTTTCTCCTGAATATATTCAGGAGAAAACACATAGAACCTTTTTGGCCAGGCAATCAAACGGGCAATGTAAATCTGCACTACAAAGAAGCATAACTTCCCACCGGTCCAAAGGGACATCCGCAAAATGTGTAAAAACCAGAAAGGCAAGACAGGCGCTGGAAAACTGAGAGCCTTTTTATGATGATGTTCGGGACGTAAGTTGCCAACTGCCTCTCTAGAGGAGTGCATTGTGTTCCCTAGAAAAATAAACAACAGAGCTACAGGGCCAAGTGCACTTCCAGGCTAAGGAATATACTTTGGGAAAATTGAAAATCAATAAGCCAGAGCCACCCCAAAATTTAGGTTTGCACTGTTTAAAAGAGCCTCAACTTGTGTCCACCTTAAATATCCCAGGAAAGACAAAAAGGGTTTAAGAAATTGTGGAACTTACGTACGATGGAATATCCCTCAGCCATGAAATCAATGTCATAAGACCAGTAGCAGCAAAATGAGTGGATTCAGGTACGATGATTCTAAGTGAAATAAGTCACACAGAAAAAGAAACTAATCATAAGATATCACTTATGAAGATCCTGTAAACATGGCTACACATGAACTGAGTTAGGAAAAAGAAGAGAGTCTCACATTTAGAAAACCCTCTTATGCCTGCTTAAGGGGGAAGGAGAAGTGGGGTGATGCATAAAACCAGAGTTTGATATAAGCACAGGTACCGTTCCAAGAACCAACTATGGAATAGACAAGACCTACACCTTCCTCAGTGAAAGGGACTCAAAACCCCATATTTCCCACAGAGGAATATATCTGACTAGTAAGAATCTTAAAACCTATGTATTGATATGTCTCTTTAAGGAATCAAGTGTGTCTAGACTGGCATAAACATGGCAGCGAGAATCAGCTCAAACCAACTATAAAAAGGAATTTCAAAAACAAGACTAAAAAACAGGGAAATTCTTTACAATTCCTTCAGGGTCTCTGATGAAACCTGGAATGACCCTATCTACAATGACAGCTGGATGTGGCATAAGGCTGGACACATGGGACTGAGAGGATTGGTGAGATTGGGTGAGCAAATGCAGACCCTTTAAAACAATAATGCATGGCACACATTCCATGGGTCCCAACTCTGCAGGGTGAAGGGAATATTACTACAGCTATAACATGTACGGGAAACCTAGAGAATGGACACACTGTGAATACGAAAGGTCTCTAAAACTCAACAAATAGTCCCTCTCCTGGTGCTCCGGTATGACTTTCCAACTGCTTTACTATCAATCTCCCAACCTGGACAGACAGCACCTTTAACCTCCTGTTTCGCACAGGTTGCCAATTTTGCAGAGGATGAATGGGAAGAGGGACAACCAATGAGAGAGTAGCTGTAAGGCATTTGGATGGGCATATGTCACTCTTATTTCCCTGGAGGAAGAAGAATTGACCAAAGTCTCAGCCACCCACCGGGAACCAGTATAGGTCCTGAACCAAAATATTGGATTGCGTACAGCTCAGAAAAAAATAGTTAAAAAACGGAGCTCAGGGGCACAGCAATTCACAAAGTGGTAGAGTAATAAAGGGCAACTATCGTCCAAAAATCGGTTGAGGGAAGTCAACAAGTCGGACTTGACATCGAGGCAGAATAGCCGGAAACAGATTTCAAGAGGTACGTTGGAATCACAATTGAAGCACAGGAAGGGGGCAAAACTTCGACAATGATGCACTTGGCCAAAAAGGGCTTATGCATTTTCTCCTGAGTATATTCAGGAGAAAACGCATACGCCTTTTTTTGCCAAGCAAGCAAGCGGGCATGCAAGTCTGCACTACAAAGAAGTATCACTTCCCACCGGTTCTCAGGAACATCCACAAAAAGGGTAAAAACCAGAAATTCAAGACAGGCCCTGGAGAAAAGGGTGCCTTGTTATGCTGATGGGCATGATGTAAATTGCCAACTGCCTCTGTGGAGGAGTGCATTGTGTTCCATAAAAGAAGTAAACAACAGAGCTACAGAGCCAAGGGCACTTCCAGTCTATGGAATATACCTTGGGAAAAATGAAAATCAATAAGACAGAGCCACCCAAAAATTTAGGGCTGCACTGCTTGCAAGAACCTCAACTTGGGTACACCTTAAATATCCCAGGAAATATAAAAATGGTTCAAAAAATTGTGGTACTTACGTACAATGGAATATCCCTCAGCCATGAAATCAATGTCATAAGACCAGTAGCAGCAAAGTGAGTGGATTCAGGTACGATGATTCTAACTGAAATTAGTCACACAGAAAAAGAAACTTATCATAAGATATCACTTACGAAGATCCTGTAAACATGGCTACACATGAACTGAGTTAGGAAAGAGAAGAGAGTCTCACATTTAGAAAACACTCTTATGCCTGCTTAAGGGGGAAGGAGAGGTGGGGTAATTCATAAAACCAGAGTTTGATATAAGCACAGGTACTGTTCCAAAAACCAACTATGGAATAGACAAGACCTACACCATCCTCAGGGTAAGGGACTCAAAACCCCATATTTCCCACAGAGGAATATATCTGACTAGTAAGAATCTTAAAACCTATGTACTGATATGTTTCCATAAGGGAATCAAGTGTGTGTAGACTGGCATAAACATGGCAGTGAGAATCAGCTCAAACCAACTATAAAAATGAATTTCAAAAACAAAACAAAAAAACAGGGAAAATCTTTACAATTCCTTCAGGGTCTCTGATGAAACCTGGAATGACCCTATCTACAACGACAGCTGGAGTTGGCATAAGGCTGGACACATGGGACTGAGAGAATTGGTGAGATTGGGTGAGCAAACGCAGACCCTTTAAAGCAATAATGCATGGCACCGATTCCATGGGTCCCAACTCTCCTGGTTGAAGGGAATATTACTATAGCTATAACATGTACGGGAAACCTAGAGAATGGACACACTGTGAATACGAAACGTTTCTAAATCTCATCGACTTATCCCTCTCCTTGTGCTCCAGTTTGACTTTTCAACTGCTTTACTATCAATCTCCCAACTTGGAGAGACAGCACGTTTAACCTCCTGGTTCGCACAGGTTGCCAATTTGGCAAAGGATGCAAGGGAACAGGGAGAAACAATGAGAGAGTAGCTGTTAGGCATTTGGACGGGCACATGTCCCTCTTATTTCCCGGGACGAAGAATAATTAACCAAAGTCTCAGCCACCCACCCAAAACTAGTATAGGTCCTGAACAAGAATATTGGACTTGCGTTCAGCTCACAAAAAACGAGTTAAAAAATGGAGCTCAGGGGCACAGCAATTCACAAACTGGCAGAGTAATAAAGGACAACTATCGTCCAAAAATCTGTTGAGGGAAGCCAACGAGGCGGACTTGAAAGCGAGGCAGAATAGCAGGAAACATATTTCAAGAGGTACGTTGGAATCACCTTTAAAGCACAGGAAGAGGGGCACAACTTCGACAATGATGAACTTGGACAAAAAAGGCATATGCGTTTTGTCCTGAATATATTCAGGAGAAAACGCATACGGCACTTTTGGACAAGCAAGCAAGTGGGCAATGCAAGTCTGCACTACAAATATGTATCACTTCCCATAGGTCAAAAGGGACATCCACAAAATGGGTAAAAACCAGAAAGGCAAGACAGGCCCTGGAGAACAGGGAGCCTTGTTATGCTGATGGCCGGAATGTAAATTGCCAACTGCCTCTCTGGAGGTTTGCATTGTGTTCCCTAAAACAAGTAAACAACAGAGCTACAGAGCCACGGACACTTCCAGTCTAGGGAATATACCCTGGGAAAACTGAAAATCAGTATGACACAGCCACCCCAAAATTGAGGGCTACACTGCTTACAAGAACCTCAACTTGAGTACACCTGAAATATTCCAGGAAATATAAAAATGGTTCAAAAAATTGTGGTACTTACGTACGATGGAATATCCATCAGCCATGAAATCAATGTCATAAGACCAGTAGCAGCAAAATGAGTGGATTCAGGTACGATGATTCTAAGTGAAATAAGTCACACAGAAAAAGAAACGTATCATAAGATATCACTTATGAAGATCCTGTAAACATGGCTACACATGAAATGAGTAAGGAAAGAGAACAGAGTCTCACATTTAGAAAACACTCTTATGCCTGCTTAAGGGGAAAGGAGAGGTGGGGTGATGCATAAAACCAGAGTTTGATATAAGCACAGGTACCGTTCTAAAAACCAACTATGGAATAGACAAGACCTACACCATCCGCAGTGAAAGGGACTCAAAACCCCATATATCCCGCAGAGGAATATATCTGACTAGTAAGAATCTTAAAACCTATGTATTGATATGTCTCCGTAAGAGAATCAAGTGTTTCTAGACAGGCATAATCATGGCAGCGAAAATCAGCTCAAACCCATTATAAAAAGGAATTGCAAAAACAAAACAGAAAAACAGGGAAATTCTGTACAATTCCTTCAGGGTCTCTGATGAAATCTGGAATGACCCTATCTACAATGACAGCTGGATGTGGTATAAGGCTGGACACATGGGACTGAGAGGAGTGGTGAGATTGGGTGAGCAAATGCAGACCCTTTAAAGCAATAATGCAAGGCACCCATTCCATGGATCCCAACTCTCCAGGTTGAAGGGAATATTACAACAGCTATAACATGTACGGGAAACCTAGAGAATGGACACACTGTGAATACGAAAGGTCTCTAAAACTCAATGAATAGTCCCTCTTCTGGTGCTCCGCTTTGACTTTCCAACTGCTTTACTATCAATCTCCCAACCTGGAGAGACAGCACCTTTAACCTCCTGTTTCGCACAGGTTACCCTTTTCGCAGACGATGAATGGGAGGAGGGAGAACCAATGAGAGAGTAGCTGTTAGGCATTTGGACGGGCATATGTCACTCTTATTTCCCGGGAGGAAGAATAATTGACCAAAGTCTCAGCCACCCACCGGGAACCAGTATAGTTCCTAATCGAAAATATTGGACTTGCGTGCAGCTCAGAAAAAACGAGTTAAAAATTGATCTGTAGGGCAGAGCAATTCACAACCTGGCATAGTAATAAAGGACAACTATCATCCAAAATTCTGTTGAGGGAAGGCAAACACACGGACTTGAAAGTGAGGCAGAATAGCATGAAACAGATTTCAAGAGATATGTTGGATTCACCTTTAAAGCACAGGAAGAGGGTCACAACTTCGACAATGATGCACCTGGCCAAAAAGGGCGTATGCCTTTTCTCCTGAGTATATTCAGGAGAAAACGCATACGCCCTTTTTGGCCAAGCAAGCAAGCGGGCAATGCAAGTCTGCACTACAAAGAAGTATCACTTCCCACCGGTCCAAAGGGATATCCACAAAATGGGTAAAAACCAGAAATTCAAGGCAGGCCCTGGAGAATATGGAGCCTTGTTATGCTGATGGGCGAGATGTAAATTGCCAACTGCCTCTCTGGAGGAGTGCACTGTGTTCCCTAAAACAAGTAAACAACAGAGCTACAGAGCCAAGGACACTTCCAGTCTAGGGAATATACCTTGGGAAAACTGAAAATCAATAAGACAGAACCACCCCAAAATTTAGGGCTGCACTGCTTACAAGAACCTCAACTTGGGTACACCTTAAATATCCCAGGAAATATAAAAATGGTTCAAAAAATTTTGGTACTTACGTACGATGGAATATCCATCAGCCATGAAATCAATGTCACAAGACCAGTAGCAGCAAAATGAGTGGATTCAGGTACGATGATTCTAAGTGAAATAAGTCACACAGAAAAAGAAACTTATCATAAGATATCACTTATGAAGATCCTGTAAACATGGCTACACATGAACTGAGTTAGGAAAGAGAAGAGAGTCTCACATTTAGAAAACACTCTTATGCCTGCTTAAGGGGGAAGGAGAGGTGGGGTGATGCATAAACCAGAGTTTGATATAAGCACAGGTACCGTTGCAAAAACCAACTATGGAATAGTCAAGACCTACACCTTCCTCAGTGAAAGGGACTCAAAACCCCATATTTCCCACAGAGGAATATATCTGACTAGTAAGAATCTTAAAACCTATGTATTGATATGTCAGTGTAAGGGAATCAAGTGTTTCTAGAGTGGCATAATCATGGCAGCGAGAATCAGCTCAAACCCACTATAAAAAGGAATTTCAAAACCAAAAGAAAAAAACAGGGAAATTCTGTACAATTCCTTCAGGGTCTTTGATGAAACCTGGAATGACCCTATCTACAACGACAGCTTGATGTGGCATAAGGCTGGACACATGGGACTGAGAGAATTGGTGAGATTGGGTGAGCAAATGCAGACCCTTTAAAGGAATAATGCAAGGCACCCATTCCATGGATCCCAACTCTCCAGGTTGAAGGGAATATTACTACATCTATAACATGTACGGGAAACCTAGAGAATGGACACACTATGAATACGAAAGGTCTCTAAATCTCAACGAATAGTCCCTCTCCTGGTGCTCCGGTTTGACTTTCCAACTGCTTTACTATCAATCTCCCAACCTGGAGAGACAGCACCTTTAACCTCCTGTTTCCCACAGGTTGCCAATTTTGCAGAGGATGAATGGGAAGAGGAAGAACCAATTGGAGAGTAGATGTTAGGCATTTGGACGGGCATATGTCACTCTTATTTCCCTGGAGGAAGAAGAATTGACCAAAGTCTCAGCCACCCACCGCGAAACAGTACATGTCCTGAACCAAAATATTGGACTTGCGTACAGCTCAGAAAAAAAACAGTTAAAAAACGGAGCTCAGGGGCACAGCAATTCACAAAATGGCAGAGTAATAAAGGAAAACTATCGTTCAAAAATCTGTTGAGGGAAGGCAACGAGGTGGACTTGAAAGCGAGGCAGAATAGCTGGAAACAGATTTCAAGAGGTACGTTGGAATCACCTTCAAAGCACAGGAAGAGGGGCACAACTTCGACAATGATGCACTTGGCCAAAAAGGGCTTATGCATTTTCTCATGAGTATATTCAGGAGGAAACGCATACACCTTTTTTGGCCAAGCAAGCAAGCGGGCATGCAAGTCTGCACTACGAAGAAGTATCATTTCAAACCTCTCCACAGGAACATCCACAAAAGGGTAAAAACCAGAAATTCAAGACAGGCCCTGGAGAACAGGGAGCCTTGTTATGCTGATGGGCGAGATGTAAACTGCCAACTGCCTCTCTGGAGGAGTGCATTGTGTTCCCTAAAAGAAGTAAACAACAGAGCTACAGAGCCAAGAGCACTTCCAGTCTAGGGAATGTACCTTTGGAAAACTGAAAATCAATATGACAGAGCCACCCCAAAATTTAGGGCTGCACTGCTTACAAGAACCTCAACTTGGGTACACCTTAAATATCCCAGGAAATATAAAAATGGTTCAAAAAATTGTGGTACTTACATACGATGGAATATCCCTCAGCCATGAAATCAATGTCATAAGACCAGTAGCAGCAAAGTGAGTGGATTCAGGTACGATGATTCTAAGTGAAATAAGTCACGCAGAAAAAGAAACTTATCATAAGATATCACTTATGAAGATCCTGTAAACATGGCTACACATGAACTGAGTTAGCAAAGAGAAGAGAGTCTCACATGTAGAAAACATTCTTATGCCTGCTTAAGGGGGAAGGAGAGGTGGGGTGATGCATAAAACCAGAGTTTGATATAAGCACAGGTACTGTTCCAAAAACCAACTATGGAATAGACAAGACCTACACCTTCCTCAGAGAAAGGGACTCAAAACCCCATATTTATCGCAGAGGAATATATCTGACTAGTAAGAATCTTAAAACCTATGTATTGATATGTCTCCGTAAGGGAATCAAGTGTGTCTAGATTGGCATAAACATGGCTGTGAGAATCAGCTCAAACCAACTATAAAAAGGAATTTCAAAGCAAAACAAAAAAACAGGGAAATTCTTTACAATTCCTTCAGGGTCTCTCATGAAACGTGGAATGACCCTATCTACAACGACAGCTGGATGTGGCATAAGGCTGGACTCATGGGACTGAGAGGATTGGTGAGATTGGGTGAGCAAACGCAGACCCTTTAAAGCAATAATGCATGGCACCCATTCCATGGGTCCCAACTCTCCAGGTTGAAGGGAATATTACTATAGCTAATACATGTATGGGAAACCTAGAGAATGGACACACTGAGAATACGAAATGTTTCTAAAACTCAACGAATAGTCCCTCAACTTGTGCTCCAGTTTGACTTTTCAACGGCTTTACTATCAATCTCCCAACTTGGAGAGACAGCACCTTTAACTTCCTGGTTCTCACAGGTTGCCAATTTGGCAAAGGATGAAAGGGAAGAGGGAGAAACAATGAGAGAGTAGCTGTTAGGCATTTGGACGGGCACATGCCACTCTTATTTCCCGGGAGGAAGAAGAATCAACCAAAGTCTCAGCCACCCACCGAAAACCAGTATAGGTCCTGAACCAAAATATTGGACTTGCGTTCAGCTAACGAAAAACGAGTTAAAAAATGGAGCTCAGGGGCAGAGCAATTCACAAACTGACAGAGTAATAAAGCGCAACTATCGTCCAAAAATCTGTTGAGGGAAGGCAACGAGGCACACTTGAAAGTGAGGCAGAAGAGCTGGAAACAGATTTCAAGAGGTACGTTGGAATCGACTTTAAAGCACAGGAAGAGGGTCACAACTTCGACAATGATGCACTTGGCCAAAAAGTGCGTTTGTGTTTTCTCCTAAATATATTCAGGCGAAAATGCATACGCCCTTTTTGGCCAAGCAAGCAAGTGGGCAATGCATATCTACACTACAAAGTAGTATCACTTCCCACTGGTCAAAAGGGACATCCACAAAATGGGTAAAAACAAGAAAGGCAAGACAGGCCCTGGAAAACAGGGAGCCTTGTTATGCTGATGGGCGGCATGTAAATTGCCAACTGCCTATCTGGAGGAGTACATTGTGTTCCCTGAAACAAGTAAACAACAGAGCTACAGAGCCGAGGGCACTTCCAGTCTATGGAATATACCTAGGGAAAATTGAAAATCAATAAGACATAACCACCACAAAAGTTAGGTCTGCACTGCTTACAAGAACCTCATCTTGGGTACACCTTAATTATCCCAGGAAAGATAAAAATGGTTCAAAAAATTGTGGTACTTACGTATGATGGAATATCCCTCAGCCATGAAATCAATGTCATAAGACCAGTAGCAGCAAAATGAGTGGATTCAGGTACGATGATTCTAAGTGAATTAAGTCACACAGAAAAAGAAACTTATCATAAGATATCACTTATGAAGATCCTGTAAACATGGCTACACATGAACTGAGTTAGGAAAGAGAACAGAGTCTCACATTTAGAAAACACTCTTATGCCTGCTTAAGGGGGAAGGAGAGGTGGGGTGATGCATAAAACCAGAGTTTGATATAAGCACAGGTACTGTTCCAAAAACCAACTATGGAATAGACAAGACCTACACCTTCCTCAGAGAAAGGGACTCAAATCCCCATATTTCCCACAGAGGAATATATCTGACTAGCAATAACCTTAAAACCTATGTATTGATATGTCTCCGTAAGGGAAACAAGTGTGTCTAGACTGGCATAAACATGGCAGCGAGAATCAGCTCAAACCCACTATAAAAAAGAATTTCAAAAACAAAACAAAAAAACAGGGAAATTCTTTACAATTCCTTCAGGGTCTCTGATGAAACCTGGAATGACCCTATCTACAACGACAGCTGGATGTGGCATAAGGCTGGACACATGGGACTGAGAGGATTGGTGAGATTGTGTGAGCAAATGCAGACCCTTTAATGCAAAAATACATGGCACCCATTCCATGGGTCCCAACTCTACAGGTTGTAGGGAATATTACTACATTATTAGCATGTACGGGAAACCTAGAGAATTGACACACTGTGAATACGAAAGGTCTCTAAAACTCAACGAATAATCCCTCTCCTGGTGCTCCGGTTTGACTTTCCAACTTCTTCAATATCAATCTCCCAACTTGCAGAGACAGCCCCTTTAACCTCCAGGTTCACACAGGTTGCCAATTTGGCAGAGGATGAAAGGGAAGAGGGAGAACCAGTGAGAGAGTAGCTGTTAGGCATTTGGACGGGCACATGTCACTCTTATTTCATGGGAGGAAGAAGAATTAACCAAAGTCTCCGCCACCCACCGGGAACCAGTATAGGTCCTGAACCAAAATATAGGACTTGGGTTCAGCTCACAAAAAACGAGTTAAAAAGTGGAGCTCAGGGGCATAGCAATTCACAAACTGGTAGGGTAGTAAAGGACAACTATCGTCAAAAAATCTGTTAAGGGAAGGCAACAAGGCGGATTTGAAAGCGAGGCACAATAGAAGAAAAGAGATTTCCACAGATATGTTGGAATTGCCTTTAAAGCACAGGAAGAGGGGCACAAATTCGACAAAGATGCACTTGGCCAAAAAGGTTGTATGTGTTTTCTCCTGAATATATTCTGGAGAAAACGCATATGCCCTTTTTGGCCAAGCAAGCAATTGGGCAATGCAGATCTGCACTACAAAGAAGTATCACTTCCCATCGGTCAAAAGGGACATCCACAAAATGGGTAAAAACCAGAAAGGCAAGACAGGCCCTGGAGAAAATGGAGCCTTGTTATGCTGATGGGTGGGTTGTAAATTGCCAACTGCCTATCTGGAGCAGTGCATTGTGTTCCCTGAAAGACGTAAACAACAGAGCTACAGAGCCAAGGGCACTTCCAGACTAGGGAATATACCTTGGGAAAACTGAAAATCAATAAGACAGAGCCACCCCAACATTTAGAGCTGCACTGCTTACAAGAACCTCAACTTGGGTACACCTTAAATATCCCAGGAAAGATAAAAATAGTTCAAAAAATTGTGGTCCTTACGTACGATGGAATATCCCTCAGCCATGAAATCAATGTCTTAAAACCAGAAGCAGCAAAATGAGTGGATTCAGGTACGATGATTCTAAGTGAAATAAGTCACACAGATAAAGAAACTTATCATAAGATATCACTTATGAAGATCCTGTAAACATGGCTACACATGAACTGAGTTAGGAAAGAGAACAGAGTCTCACATTTAGTAAACCCTCTTATGCCTGCTTAAGGGGGAAGGAGAAGTGGGGTGATGCATAAAACCAGAAATTTGATATAAGCACAGGTACTGTTCCAAAAACCAACTATGGAATAGACAAGACCTACACCTTCCTCAGTGAAAGGGACTCATAACCCCATATTTCCCGTAGAGGAATATATGTGACCAGTAAGAAACTTAAAATCTATGTATTGATATGTCTTCTTAAGGGAATCAAGTGTTTCTACACTGGCATAAACATGGCAGCGAGAATCAGCTCAAACCCACTATAAAAAGGAATTTCAAAAACGAAACATAAAAACAGGGAAATTCTTTACAATTCCTTCAGGGTCTCTGGTGAAACCTGGAATGACCCTATCTACAATGACAGCGGGATGTGGCATAAGGCTGGACACATGGGACTGAGAAGATTGGTGAGATTGGGTGAGCAAATGCAGACCCTTTTAAGCAATAATGCATGGCACCCATTCCATGGTTCCCAACTCTCCAGGTTGAAGGGGATATTACTATAGCTATAACATGTATGGGAAACCTAGAGAATGGACACACTGTGAATATGAAAGGTTTCTAATAATCAACAAATAGTCCCTCTCCATGTGCTACAGTTTGACTTTCCAACTGCTTTACTATCAAGTTCCCAACATGGAAAGACAGCCCCTTTAACCTCCTGGTTCGCACAGGTTGCCTATTTGGCAAAGGATGAAAGGGAAGTGGGAGAACCAATGAGAGAGTAGCTGTTACGCATTTGGATGGGCACATGTCACTCTTATTTCCCGGGAGGAAGAAGAATTAACCAAAGACTCAGCCACCCACCGAAAACCAGTATAGGTTCTGAACCAAAATATTGGACTTGCGTTCAGCTCACAAAAAACGAGTTAAAAAATGGAGCTCAGGGCACAGCAATTCACAAACTGGCAGAGTAATAAAGGGCAATTATCGTCCAGAAATCTGTTGAGGGAAGGCAACGAGGCGGACTTGAAAGCGAGGCAGAAGAGCAGGAAACAGATTTCAAGAGGTATGTTGGAATCGACTTTAAAGCACAGGAAGAGGGGCACAACTTCGACAATGATGCACTTGGCCAAAAAGGGCGTATGCGTTTTCTCCTGAATATATTCAGGAGAAAACGCATACGCCCTTTTTGGCCAAGCAAGCAAGTGGGCAATGCATATCTACACTACAAAGTAGTATCACTTCCCACTGGTCAAAAGGGACATCCACAAAATGGGTAAAAACAAGAAAGGCAAGACAGGCCCTGGAAAACAGGGAGCCTTGTTATGCTGATGGGCGGCATGTAAATTGCCAACTGCCTATCTGGAGGAGTACATTGTGTTCCCTGAAACAAGTAAAGAACAGAGCTACAGAGCCAAGGGCACTTCCATTCTATGGAATATACCTAGGGAAAATTGAAAATCAATAAGACATAACCACCACAAAAGTTAGGTCTGCACTGCTTACAAGAACCTCATCTTGGGTACACCTTAATTATCCCAGGAAAGATAAAAATGGTTCAAAAAATTGTGGTACTTATGTATGATGGAATATCCCTCAGCCATGAAATCAATGTCATAAGACCAGTAGCAGCAAAATGAGTGGATTCAGGTACGATGATTCTAAGTGAATTAAGTCACACAGAAAAAGAAACTTATCATAAGATATCACTTATGAAGATCCTGTAAACATGGCTACACATGAACTGAGTTAGGAAAGAGAACAGAGTCTCACATTTAGAAAACCCTCTTATGCCTGCTTAAGGGGGAAGGAGAAGTGGGGTGATGCATAAAACCAGAGTTTGATATAAGCACAGGTACTGTTCCAAAAACCAACTATGGAATAGACAAGACCTACACCTTCCTCAGTGAAAGGGACTCATAACCCCATATTTCCCGTAGAGGAATATATGTGACCAGTAAGAAACTTAAAATCTATGTATTGATATGTCTTCTTAAGGGAATCAAGTGTTTCTAGACTGGCATAAACATGGCAGCGAGAATCAGCTCAAACCCACTATAAAAAGGAATTTCAAAAACAAAACATAAAAACAGGGAAATTCATTTCAATTCCTTCAGGGTCTCTGATGAAACCTGGAATGACCCTGTCTACAATGACAGCTGGATGTGGCATAAGGCTGGACACATGGGACTGATAGGATTGGTGAGATTGGGTGAGCAAATGCAGACCTTTTAATGCAATAATGCATGGCACCCATTCCATGGTTCCCAACTCTCCAGGTTGAAGGGGATATTACTATAGCTATAACATGTATGGGAAACCTAGAGAATGGACACACTGTGAATATGAAAGGTTTCTAATAATCAACAAATAGTCCCTCTCCATGTGCTAAAGTTTGACTTTCCAACTGCTTTACTATCAAGCTCCCAAGTTGGAGAGACAGCCCCTTTAACCTCCTGGTTCGCACAGGTTGCCTATTTGGCAAAGGATGAAAGGGAAGTGGGAGAACCAATGAGAGAGTAGCTGTTACGCATTTGGAAGGGCACATGTCACTCTTATTTCCCCGGAGGAAGAAGAATTAACCAAAGTCTCAGCCACCCATCGAAAACCAGTATAGGTTCTGAACCAAAATATTCGACTTGCGTTCAGCTCACAAAAAACGAGTTAAAAAATGGAGCTCAGGGCACAGCAATTCACAAACTGGCAGAGTAATAAAGGGCAACTATCGTCCAAAAATCTGTTGAGGGATGGCAATGATGCGGACTTGAAATCGAGGCAGAATAGCAGGAAACAGATTTCAAGAGGTACGTTGGAATTGCCTTTAAAGCACATGAAGTGGGGCACAACTTCGACTATGATGCACTTGGCCAAAAAGAGCGTATGTGTTCGGGAGCAAACGCAACGCCCTTGTTGGCCAAGCAAGCAAGCGGGCAATGCAAATCTGCACTACAAAGTAGTTTCACTTCCCACCGGACAAAAGGGACATCCGCAAAATGTCTAAAAATCAGAAAGGCAAGACAGGCCCTGGAGAACAGGGAGCCTTGTTATGCTGATGGGCGGGATGTAAATTGCCAACTGCCTCTCTGGAGGCGTGCATTGTGTTCCCTAAAACAAGTAAACTACAGAGCTACAGAGCCAAGGGCACTTCCAGTCTAGGGAATATACCTTTGGAAAACTGAAAATCAGTACGACAGAGCCACCCCATATTTAGGGCTGCACTGCTTACAAGAACCTCAACTTGGGTACACCTTAAGTATCCCACTAAAGATGAATATGGTTCAAAAAATTGTGGTACTTTTGTACGATGGAATATCCCTCAGCCATGAAATCAATGTCATAAGACCAGTAGCAGCAAAATGAGTGGATTCAGGTACGATGATTCTAAGTGAAATTAGTCACACAGAAAAAGAAACTTATCGTAAGATATCACTTATGAAGGTCCTGTAAACATGGCTACACATGAACGGAGTTAGGAAAGATTACAGAGTAACTAATCTTATCATAAGGTATCACTCATAGCGGGAATGTACACATGACTACACATGAACTGAATGACAAACACAACAGATTCACACATTTAGAAAACATCTTCTGCCTGCTTAATGGGAAAGCCGAGGTGGGGTGATGCCTAAAACCACAGTTTTAAATTAGCACAGATACCTTTATATAAACCATGTATGTAATAGACAACACCTACTCCCGGCACAATAAACTGGACTCAACACCCCCTATTCATTGCAGAGGAATATGTCTGACTCTAAGTATTTTAAAACATATGTATTCTCATGTCTCCATAAAGGAATCATATGTGTGTAAAACGGCATGAACACAGCACTGAAATTCAGTTAAACCCACTTATAAAAATAAATTTCAAAAGCAAAATGCAAAAACAGATAGAAAGTTTTAAAAACTACGTTCAGGGCCTGTGATGCAAGCTAGATTGACCACCTTTACACCCACAGCTGGATGAGACATAAGACTGGACACTTGGGGCTGACAAGATTGCTGAGGTTGTGTGAACGAAAGAACACCACTTAGAGCAATAATGTGTGCTATCCATTCTAGTGGTCCCAACTCTCCAGGTGTAAGGGAATCTTCCTACAGTTAAAACATGCATGGGAAACCCAGTGGATGGTACACTGTGTAATTGGGAAAGTTTTCTAAAAGGTACCTCATTTTTCTTTTGTCGTGCTCGGCTTCACCATTCCATCTGCATTACTAAAAATCTCCCCACTTGGAGTGTCAGCGCGTTTACACTCCCGTTATGCACAGTTTGCAAATTGTGCAGAGGATGAACAGGAAGAGGGGAAATAAATGAGAGATTAGCTGTAGGTGTTTGGATGGGCACATGTCACTCTAGTTTCCCATCAGGAAGAAGAATTAAACAAAGGCTCAGCCTGAAGCCCCGGAACCAGACTAGGGCCTAAAGCCATCCTGCGGTATTGCAGCCAGCTCACAAAGAGGCGAGTTGAAAAATGGAAATCAGGGGCACAGCAATTCACAAACTTGCAGAGTTATAAAGGACAACTATCATCCAGAAATATATTGAGGAAAGGCAGTGAAGAGGATTTGAATGCAAGGCAGAATTGAAGGAAACCGATTTCAAGAGGTAGATTGGAGTCGTCTTTAAAGCACATGAAAAGGGACAGAATTTCGACAATGTTGCCCTTGGCTGAAAAGGGATTATGTGTATTTTCTTGAATATATTCGGGAAAAAATGCATATGCCCTTTTTGGCCAAGCAAGCCCTTAGGCATTGCAAATCCACACTACATAGAAGTGTCCCTTACCTCCAGTCAAAAGGGCCATCCACAAATAGTGTAAAAACCACAAATGCAGGACAGGCCATGGAGAAAAGGGAGCCTGGTTACGCCGATGGACAGGATGTAAATTGCCAACAGCCTCTCTGGAGAACTGTATGTTGTTTTCTAAAACAGAGCTACAGAGCATAGCACACTTCCACTCTTGGGCGTGTATTTTGAGAAAACTAAAAATCCACAACACACAGCCAGCCCAAAGTTTAAGGCTGTTCTGTTTACAAGAACCTCGACTTCGGTACACTTTATATATCCCAGGAAAGGAAAAAAAAATGGATATAGATGTTGTGGTACTTATATACAATGGAATGTCACTCAGACATAAAATCAATGTCATAAGGCCAATAGCAGCATAATGAGTGGCTTTAGGTACGATCATGCTAAGTGAAATGAGCCACAAAGAAAAAGAAACTTATTGTAATATATCACTTATAGAGGAAATGTAAACATGGCTACACATGAACTGAATTTCAAAAGAGAACAGAGTTACACATTTAGAAAACACACTTATGCCTCCCTAAGGGGAAAGGTGACATGGGGTGATGTGTAAAAGCAGAGTTTGAAATTAGCACAGATCCCATTCCATATACCAAATATGTAATAGACAAGACCTACTCCTTTCTCAATGAACTGGACACAAAACACCCTATTCACTGAAGAGGAATATATCTGACTGGTAATAACCTTGAAACCTATGTATTTATATGTCTCCATAATGGAATCAAGTGTATGTAGATTGGCATAAACACAGATCAATGGAACAGGACAGAAAGCCCAGAGATAAACCTACATACCTATGGCTATCTCATCTATGACAAAGGAGCTAAGGATATACAATGGAGAAAAGACAGTCTCTTCAGTAATTGGTGCTGGAAAAACTGGACCCCTACACATAAAAGAATGAAATTAGAACACTCCATAACACCATACACAAAAATAAACTCTAAATTGATTAGAGATCTAAATATAAGACCAGACACTATAAAACACTTAGAGGAAACCATAGGCAGAACACTCTATGACATAAATCACAGAAAGATCCTTTTGGACCCACCTCCTAGAGAAATGGAAATAAAAACAGAAATCAACAAATGGGACCTAATGAAACTTAAAAGCTTTTACACAGTACAGGAAAACATAAACAAGATGCAAAAACAACCCTCAGAATGGGAGAAAATATTTTCAAATGAAGCAATTGACAAAGGATTAATCTCCAAACTTTACAAGCACCTCATGTAGCTCAATATCACAAAAACAAACAACCCAATCCAAAAACGGGCAGAAGACCTAATAGAAATTTCTCCAAAGAAGATATACAGATTACCAAGAAACACATGAAAGGATGCTGAACATCACTAATCATTAGAGAAATGCAAATCAAAACTACCCTGAGGTATCACCTCACAGCAGTCAGAGTGGCAATCATCAAAAAAATCTACAAAACAATAAATGCTGGAGAGGCCTTTATAGGAGGAAAGGGAACACACTTGCACTGTGGGTGGGAATGTAAATTGATATGGGCACTAGGGAGAACAGTACGGAGGGTCCTTTAAATAACTAACAATAGAAGTACCATATGACACAACAATCCAACTACTGGGCATTTGCCTTGCGAAAACCATAATTCAAAAAGAGTTATGTACAAAAATGTTCATTGCAGCTCAATTTGCATTAGCCAGGACATGGAAGCAACCTAAGTGTCCATCGACAGATGAATGGATAAAGAAGATCTGGCACATATATACAATCAAATATTACTCAACCATAAAAAGAAGCAAAACTGAGTTATTTGTACTGAGGTGGATGGACTTAGAATCTGTCCTACACAGTGAAGTAAGTCTGAAAGGGAAAAACAAATACTGTATGTTAACAGAGATATATGGAATCTAATGAAGAAAAAAAAAAGATTTTGAAGAACCTAGTGGCAGGACAGGATTAAGGACACAGACATAGAGAAAGGACTTGAGGACACCGGAAGGGGGATGGGTAAGCTGGGACGAAGTGAGAGAGTGGCATGGACATAAATACATTACCAAATGTAACACCGATAGTTACTGGGAATCAGCCACATAGAACAGGGAGATCAGCTCGGTGCTTTTTGACCACATAAAGGGGTGGGATATGGAGTGTGGGAGGGAGATGCAAGAGGGAGGGGATCTGGTGATATTTGTATATGTATAGCTGATTCACTTTGTTATACAGCAGAAACGAACACTCCATTGTAAAGCAATTATACTCCAATAAACGTGTAAAAGGAAAAAAAAAAAAGAAAGCCCAAGGATAAACCTACACACCTATGGTCAACTAAACTATGGCAAAGGAGGCAAGACTATACAATGGAGATAAGACAGTCTCTTCAATCATTGGTGCTGGGAAATATGGAGAGCTACATGTATAAGAATGAAATTAGAACACTCCCCAACACCATACATAAAAATATATTCAAAATGGATTAGAGACCTTAATGTAAGACCGGACAGTATAAAACTCTGAGAGGAAAACTTACGAAGGATACTCTGACGTAAATCACAGCAAGATCTTTTTTGATCCACCTCCTATAGCAATGAAATTAAAAAGAAATCTAAACAGATGGGACCTAATGAAACGTAAAAGCTTTTGCAAAGCAAAGGAAACTACAAACAAGACAAAAAGACAACCCTCAGAATGGCAGAATATATTTGCAAACGAATCAATGGACAAATGATTAATCTCCAATATATATAAACAGCTCATGCAGCTCAATAGTAATAAAACAAACAACCCAATACAAAATGGAAGATCTAAATAGACATTTCTTCCAAGAAGACATAGAGATGGCCAGTACGCACATGAAAATCTGCTCAACATCACTAATTATTAGAGAAATGGAAATCGAAACTACAATGAGGTATCACGTCACACCTGTTAGAATGGGCATCATCAGAAAATCTACAAACAACAAATGCTGGAGAGGGTGTGAAGAAAAGGAACCTTCTTCCACTATTGTTGGGAATGTAAATCGATACAGTCTCTATGGAGAACAGTATGGAGGTTCCTTAAAAAACTAAAAATAGAATTACCATATATTCCAGCTATCCCACTACTGGGCATATAACCAGAGAAAACCATAAATCAAAAAGACACATTCACCACAATTTTCATTGCAGCACTATTTACAATAGACAGGTAATGAAAGCAACCTAAGTGCCCACAGACAGAAGAATGGATAAAGACGTGGTACATATATACAATGGAATATTACTCAGCCATACATAGGAATGAAATTGGGTCATTTGTAGAGACCTTGATGGATCTAGAGACTGTCATACAGAGTGAAGTAAGTCAGAAAGAGAAAAACAAATATTGTATATTAATGCATATATGTGGAACCTAGAAAAATGGTACAGATGAACCAGTTTGCAGGGCAGAGATAGAGACAGATGTAGAGAACAAACATATGGACACCAAGGAGGGAACGCCATGTGAGGGTGGTGGTGGGATGAATTGGGAGACTGGGATTCACATGTGCACACTTATATGTATAAAATACATATCCAATAAGAACCTGCTGAATAAAAGAAATAAATTTAAAAAAATTAAAAATAAATAAATAACATTTAATAAAGTAAAACAGAAAAAAAGTTTTTCCCTTCACATAGACGTCTTTATATTAATGCATTATTTCCATGTTTATATCTCCAAATTAAAAAAAAAGAGGAATAAATAAAATCTAACTTGAACCAAAAAGAAAAAAAAAGGAAAATAAAACAGAACCCACCAGTTATACAGAGGAAAATCGTATCAGGGCACTTGCTCCAGTGGTAAAAAATTCTTAAGTTGGTCAGAGGTGGGAAATCGTCTCCCATGCACTCAGCAGCGCTGCCCCCTAAAAGGAGCATCCTCATTGCAAAGCTGGGGGACTGTGTCGAGGCGTCTGTGAGTAAATGTGAGCTGAGCCCCAGTCCTGCTGCAGCTGAACTCTTCCCAACCTTTCCAGGTAAAACACCTGAATATGTACAAGCACTTGCAAGCCTTGAGGAAGGGCTGTGGAGCCACACTAGCGAGAGCACGCAGGCCGACTTGGTGCCTGCAGGCCAGCCAGAATGGTCCTGGCCCCAGATGCTCTTCTGGAATCTTTCCATTTCCCTGCCTGAGATACCCCTCCTGCCACGGCACCCACTGCATTTTACTTCCTCACCTCTGCCTGGGGAGAAATTCCAGTGGCAGGTATGGGTGACACATCCTCTTCTTTAGCAGGTGGCAGCCTGGCAACTCCTGCAGAAAGTCCAGCAGAGCCCAAATCACACTGGGCCACCCACAAAGCCACGGCCCCTCACTCCCTCCCACCACCCCAGCCCCGAAACTGCTGACGGGGCAGAGAATATGGCGTCAGGCACAGCTACAGGGGCTCTTGCTGACTGGAGAGGTGTTTATATTGACCTCAACCCAGGCACACCTGTGGGGTGGGGGCTGGCAGGCAGTGTCAGGCTGCCCAAATCAGCCAATCCTCACCCCTCAGGGGCTCACAGTTGCAGAAAATGAACCTTGCTAAACGGGTCAGTCCCAAGGAACAGGTGTGGGCCTTGAGAGTCAGGATAGACAAGGGGCTGCAGCTGAGGCTTGTTTTCTTATCATTTTATCTGGTCCATGAGTGGAAAACAACTTCAAGAAGACCCTATCCTAATGAGAGGAACCCAGGAGTCTGGGAGAGGAGTGATGGTGGGTGGAGACAGAGGCCTGGTGCCCTGGCTGCAGTGGAAGTGTCTGGAAGACCAGGCAGAGAGAGGCTGCACAGAGTGATAGCCAGGGTCACAGACCTGTCAGAGCTACTGTTTGTTAGTTCAAGTCCTGCTCTGAGGTGTTCTGTGTCAGCTGTGAGCGACAGGTGAGCTGGGGGTTCTCTGCAAGGTGGGCTATGTGCACAGTTCCTGTGTGTCCAGCCCTGCTGGGGTACCTGCCCAGGGGAGTTCCGTATCCTGGGAAGGGCCTGACTATGAGAGCCCCATGGGCTGCTGGGTAGCTGCACAGGTGAGCTCCATACCCTGGGAGGGACTTGAACACGAGAGCCCAGTGGGCTTTGGGGATGGGTGGTGCAGCCCAGGTGAGCTCCATATACTGGGATTGGCCTGACCACGAGAGCCCCATGGGCTGCTGGATACCTGGTAAAGGATATCAGGACAGTTAGTGAAGCCACCGAGGATCTACATCTAGTAGATCCTATTTCCTACACACTGCTGCTCATTCTACCATCCACCAGGCCATGGCATTCTGTATTAGACTTCAATGATGCCTTCTTCTGTATTCCATTCATCTCAGAGTCACAAGAATTTTTGGCTTGTGAGTGGCAGGACACAACATGCAACAAAACCAATAATGCTGGGCCGTCCTGCCCCAATGGTTCAAAAATCCCCACACCATCATTGGGGAAATGTCCTCTAAAGACCTAAACGTTCTACCTCTGTAAAAGGGAACCCTCCTTCAATATGCAGATGACATTCTGATTGCCAGGCCTACTAAAGACGCCTCGGAACTACCTAGCCAAGAAAGGATAGAAGGTGTCCAAGAAAAAGGCTCAAATATCCCAGGCTCAGGTGACTTGCCTGGGCTTCATTCTCACAGATATTCGGAGAAACGCGTCCCAGGATAGGGAAGAAGCCATTTGCAGCCTTACCTCTTCTAAAACTAGAAGACAGCTTAGGGGTTCCTGGGGAGGCCAAGATTTTCTGCATCTGGATCCCTAACTACAGTCTAATAGCTGGGCCTCTACCTGAAACACTGACACGAAAAGATGATGATCCTTTTGAATAGAATCCAGAAGCAGCCTTTCAAGAATGGAAAGAGCAGTCAATTCAGATCCTTGCCAAGGAACTCGCTTATTTAGCTAAACCCTTTGACGTTTACATACCCGGTCAAAGGTTAATCGCCCTTGGAGACTTAGTGCAAAAACAGGGACCACTTGAAATGGAGCAACACAAGAATGCCCTTCAGGTATGATAAACTATGGTCACCAAGGGCTTTGCCCACCGACTCATCAGGCCAGGATACTGGGGTATCTAAAAAGCTGGAAATCAGCAGCCCACAAGGCCAGCTCCCTCCTAAGGGAATAGGACCCCACGTCGTGATCCTAACCACCCATCATGTCCTGAAGTTGCAGGGGTCGCTCTGTGGACACACTGACCTCGAGTGAGGAGGCCCTCCAACTCCAACCTCCAGAGAGACAAATGGGGGCAACGGGCCCCCAAGATGACTCGTGTGACCATCACTTGACCTGGAGTTTCTCTCAGAAAACAACAAGACTGTGCCCCGAAAGAGCAGACTACTGCTTGCATGACTTACTTCACCCAGAGGGGAGCTAATAAGCTTGGCGGGGGAAAAGTATATCACGCTTTCACCATAGAAAACCCTACAGACACCGCGGTGATGGTGGCCAATATGACCGGCTGGACTGCTGGCTACTTCTAAAGGCCTTTGACTCAGTGGACGTCATGGTCCTGGATCACCACTGACCCTGGACTGTCTGGGAGTTGCACGGGCAGGGCTCTGACACATGGTGCTGTTTGTACATTAATTCAGGGACCTAATTAAAGAAAACACAGACTACTGGTCAGAGCATCTAGGCTGGCAAAAAAGTCACCTAATGTCACTGAACAAATGTGGGGTGGGGTGAAACCTGCCACCACAGCATCTCTGTGCATCTCTTTCCTGGACCCTTAAAGGTCATTAGAATCTATAACACTTCCAATGCTGGTGCTCAGGCGGACGAGAAGTGAGGCAGGAGGCCTTGGGACAATCAACCTCACCTGGAGGCTGGTGGGGAGACGTTTTGCCCCTCCCCCTAGGTATCAGGGCTCCCACCACAGCATGAAGCACTTACAAAAGAGGGGTCTTCACACTCAACACCCCAAGAATGAGGAACGGAACAAAAAGCAGAGGAGGTGTTCGTCTCTGGCAACGTTCATTAAAAATTCCTGGGATATAAAAAGAGAATCTGGGCAATAAAATAAAGTCTAACCTGTTTTTCCTTTGTGCTTTGTCTAATTTCACATGCTCCTAGGGTTCCGCATGCAGAGGTCCCACACCCGGCACTTCAGACCCGACTTCCTAGTGCAGAATGGCTGGGTCGACACCTCAGCTAGCGGAGTCCCATGCAGACTGCACGGCATAGAGCCTGAGCTGCAGCCAACCCAGCCCTCGAGACCTCCATCCCCTAAATCCCACTGACGCTGCCGGGATCCCTACTCAACAGCCCAGCCCACAGCCCGTGGGGGAGTGCACACTCTCACCTCTCCATTCGGTTTTCAAAATAATGTTTCCTTTGCTTCTGAACCAAACTCAGTCTTGATCTGTTGGCTCCAATGACACTGGGCACGGGGACTACTGTTGGGGTCCCCTCTGGAGGATCAGTAACAGAAATTGAGAACTTTGTAACTTCATTGAACAGATGTGTGAGCCAAACTGTAGTTAACATAGAACAGTGTATAATGCTCGGGTAAAATAAGATTTTTCTAAGACTTACATTTGATAATTCCATCACTTTACTATAAGCAAGTTCAGTGAAGACGTCTGTCTTATTTGTCAGGTCAACATTAGAGAAATGAAGTGATTTATTTCCATGGATGTACATCGAATACTCTTGGCTGAAGCTTCAATCTTGTTTTGAATGCTTTTCCATTGAAAAGGATGCCACTCTTTCAGCTCCCCCATTTCTGAGAAGTATAAAATCTTATAATTTATTATTACCAAAGGGGAAAGGTAGGAGAAGGGATAAATTAACAGTTTGGGATTAACACATACACACTGCTATGTATAAAATAAATCATCAACATGGAACTACTGTATAGCACAGGGAACTACACTGAATATTTTGCAATAACCTATAAGGGGAAATAATCTGAAAAAGAATCGATATTTTTATTGACATCATCTATCAATGACAGATAAAATGTAACCTAAGCAAAGCCGATGGTGAGTGCTTCTGAACCTGAAGATTTCAATCATCTAAAGTTTGGGCTCTGCCTATTTCCCAAGGCCCTTAATGGACATACGTGTAGCCGTAGCTTAAAAATTCCCCAGTTTGGGGTTCGGGGAGGCACTGATTTGTAAAAATCCCTGGTGTTCTCCTTCCATGCACGGGACCCTTCCTACAGCTAAAACATGCCTGTCACACCTAGAGTATGGTACACCATTTGATCGGAAAGAGTTTGGAAAAGGCACCTCATCTCCTCATCGCCTGGTGCTCGGGTTCACCCCTCCAGCATCTTTCCTAACAATCTCCTCACTTGGGGATATCAGCACCGTCAACATCCTGTTGCACACAGTTTGGAATCTGTCCAGAGGATGAAGCGGAAGGATGAGAAAAATTTAGAGACAAGTCTTAGGTGTTCGGACAGGCACATGCCACTCTAATTTCCAATCCGGAAGACAAATTCATCAAAGGCTAGAATTGCCCATGGAAACAGAATATGTCTAGAGGAAATCCCGCTGTTTTGTGTCCAGTTTCCAAAAACACAAGTTGAAAAATGGAACTCAGGGGCACTAAAATTCATGAAACTGCAGAGTTGAAAATATCTATTGTTGAAAAATGTCTTGAGGTAAGTCACAGAAAAGGACTTATATGCAAGGGAGAGTGGCAGGAATCAGATTTGAAGAGGTAGAAAGGTCTCCCCATTAAAGCACAAGAAAAGGGGCTGAACATCGCCAATCATGCAGTTGGCCCAAAATGGCGTATGCATTTTTTTCTGAATATATTCAAGTAAAGGCCATTCACACTTTTTATCCAACCAAACAGGTGGGCACTGGAAATCAATACTACAAAATGTATCACTTCACATCAGTCAGAAGGGCCATCCACATAAAGCGTAAACACCAGAAATGCAGGACAGGGTGAGGAGAAAAGGGAGCCCTGTGAGGATGATAGTGGAAATGTAATTTGCCAACGGCCACTCTGGAGAAGTGTATTGTGTTTGCTAAAACATCTGAAAACTGAGCTACAGAGCATAGGGCACCTGCACTCATGGGCGTGTACCTAGGGAAAAACAAAAATGGACAGAAAACAGGCACCCCAACGTTTACCACCTCTCTGTTAAAAAGGGAATCCACTTGGATATAACCTAAATGTCCCTGGAAGGATAAAATGGATAAAAGAGTTGGGGTACTTATGTAGAGTGGAATATTACTCATCCAGAAATCAATGAAATAAGGCCAGTTGTAACAACTCTGGAGGAGTTACATACGATCATTCTAAGTGACACATGTCAGAAAGAAAAAGACACATATCATAAGATGTCACTTAAAGGTGGAATCAAAAATGGCTACACATGAAATAAACTACAAAACAGAAACATAGTCAAATATGTAGAAAATAGATATAAGGCTGCTAAATGGGAAAGGTGGGGAATGGTGAGGTATTATCCAGGAGGTTGAAATTAGCAAAGATACCATTCCAAGTACCGAACTGAATAACTGGCAAGGCCTACACGGTACCTCAAATAACTGCACTCAGCCCACTCAAGTCACTGGAAAATAATACATATGACTCGTAGGCATCTGAGAAAGAATTTATTGTTGTCTCACAGTACATGAATCAAGTGGATGTACAGCAGCAAAAAACAGAGCTTTGAAAATCAGCTGTAACCAATATAAAAATAAATTTAAAAATATTTATAAAAACGGTGAGACAGACAAAAATTCTTACAACTTTTGTTGAAGGGCTATGATGTAACATGGATTGAACACATGTAGACCCACAGCAGGGTGATATATAAGGCTGGAAGCTATGCACGCTAAGAGATGTTAGAGAGGCTGGGTGAGGAAATGCAGACCTTTTAAAGTAATACTGCCTTGTACCCATTCCATGGGTCCGAAATCGGCACTTTCAAGGGAATCTTCTGACAGTGAAAACATGCCTGGGAAACCGAGATGAATGTACACCGTGTGCTCAGGAGAGGTGTCTAAAATGCACCTCATTTTTGATCTCCTGGTGCTGGGGATCGCCATTCCAGCCACATTAATAACAATCTCCCAACGTGGAGAATCAGCACCTTTAACCTCCTGTTTCACACAGTTTGCAAATTTTGCAGAGGATAAATGGGAAGAGGAGGAACCAATGAGAGATTAGCTGTAGTAGTTTTGACAGGCACATGTCACTCTAATTTCCCATTAGGAAGAAGAATTAACCAAAGGATCAGCCTGCCTCCCCAGGATCAGAATAGGGCCGGAATCAATCCAATGGTTTGGCGGTCAGCTCACAAAAAAAGCGAGTTGCAAAATGGAGCTCAGGAGGAGACAATTCAAAGACCTGCAATGATATAAATGATAACCAACGTCCAAAAATATATTCAGGTAAGGCAACGAAGAGGTTCTGAATGAGAGGCAGAATTGTAGGAAACATTTTACAAAAGGTAGATTGTACTCACATTTAAAGCATATGAAAAGCAGCAGAATTTCTAAAATGATGCAGTTGGGCAAAAGGGTGTATGCCTTTTTTTCGTGAATATCTTCAGGAAAAAAACACATACAGAGTTTTTGGCCAACCAAGCAAGAGGGAAATGCAAATCCGCACAATAAAGAAGTCTCAATTTCCACTGCTCAGAAAGTCCATCCAAAAAATGTGTACAAATCAAAAATGCAGGAGAGGCCATGGAAAACAGGGAGACTAGTCACGCTGATGGGTGGGGTATAAATATCCAAGAGCTACTCTGAAGAAGTGTATGCTGTTTCCTAAAACATCTAAAATACAAAGCCCCCGAGCAAAGGGGACTTCACCTCATGGACATATAACTTGGGAAGAGTAAATATCAACAAGACAGAGGCACCACAAAGTTTAGGGCTGCTCTGCATACAAGAACCTCAACTTCGGTACACCTAAAGTATCCCAGGAAAAAAAGAAATGCATAAAGAACTTGTGGTAATTTTGTACAACGGAATATCACTGAGACGTGAAATCAATGTCATAAGGCCAGTAGCAGCATAATGAGAGGATTTAGGTATGATGATTCTAAGGGAAATTAGTCACACAGAAAAAGAATCTTATCATAAGATATCACTTACAGAGGGAATGTCAACATCACAACACATGAACTGAATTAGGAAAGAGAGCAGCGTCTCACATTTAGAAAACACTCTTATGCCTCCTTAAGGGGAAAGGAGAGGTGGGGTGATGCATAAAACCAGAGTTTGATATTAGCACAGGTACCATTCCATAAACCAAATACAGAATAGACAAGACCTACACCTTCCTCAGTGAACGGGACTCAAAACCCCTATTCCCCACAGAGGAATATATCTGATTAGTAAGAATCTTAAAACCTATGTATTGATATGCCTCTGTAAGGGAAACAAGTGTGTCTAGACCGTCATAAACACGTCAGTGAAAATCAGCTCAACCCCATTATAAAAATGAATTTCAAAAACAAAACAAAAAAAACAGCGAAATTCTTACACAATTCATTCAGGGGTTCTGATGAAACCTAGAATGACCCTATCTGCAAAGACAGCTGGATGAGACATAAGGCTGGACACTTGGGACTGAGAGGACTGGTGAGATTGGGAGAGAAAGTGCAAACCCTTTAAAGTAGTAATGCATGCCACCGTTCCATGGGTCCCAAATTTCCAGGTAGAAGGGAATATCACTACAGTTATAACATGTATGGGAAACCTAGAGTATGGACACCCTGTGATGGCGAAAGGTTTCTGAAAGTCTCCTACTTTTTCCTCTCCTTGTGCTACAGTTTGGCATTCCAACAACTTTACTATCAATCTCCCAACTTAGGAGAGTCATCCCCTATAACCTCCTGGTTCGCACAGTTTGCTAATTGTGCAGAGGATGAAAGGGAAGAGGGAGAACCAATCAGAGAGTAGATGTAGGCATTTGGATGGACACATGTCACTCTAAATTCACATTAGGAAGAAGAATTAACCAAAGCCTCAGCCACCCACAGGGAACCAGTATAGCCACCCCTGGAACCAGTATAGGTCCTGAAGCAAAATTGTGGATTTGCGGTCAGCTCCCAAAAATGGGATTTGAAAATTGGAGCTCAGGGGCAAAGCAAATCAAAAACCTGCAGATTTATAAAGGACTACTCTCTTCCAAAAATCTGTTGAGGGAAGGCAACAAAGCGGACTTGAAAATGAGGCAGAATTGCACAAAACATATTTCAAGAGGTAAATTGGAATCGCCTTTAAAGCACAGGAAAGGCATCACAACTTCGAGAATGATGCACTTGGCCAAAAACAGTGTATGACTTTTATCCTGAATATATTCAGGAGAAAAGGCAGAGGCCCTTTTTGGCCAATCAAGCAAGCACACAACGCAAATCCACACTACAAAAAATTGTCGCTTCCCACCAGTCAAAAAGGGCATCCGAAAATCTGTAAAAACCAGAAAGGCAAGATAGAGATGACAAGGGCATAAAGCAATATGATCCCAAGGGTCATGGAGGATTGTGATGACAAGCACATGGAGCATTGTGATGACAAGATTATGTATCATTTTGCTGACAAAGGCATTGTGATGACAAGCGTCATGGAGCACTGTGATGTCAAGCGTCATGGAGCATTGTGATTAAAGGGTTCATGGAGAATTGGGATGACAAGGGCATGGAGCATTTTGATGACAAGCGTCCCGGATCATTGTGTTGTCAGGGTTCATGGAGCGTTGTCATGACAGTGGTCATGGAGCATTGTTATGACAGAGGTCATGGAGCATTGTGATGAAAACGTCATGGAGCATTGGGCTGAAAATGTTTATGGAGTATTGTAATGACAGGGGTCAAGGAGCATTGTGATGACAAGGTACTGGAGCACTGTGATGAGAAGACCATGGAGCCATGTGATGACAAGTCTCATGGAGCATTCTGATGAAAAGGGTCATGGAGCTTTGTGATTACAGGGGTCTTGGAGCATTGTGATGACAAGATTATGTATCATTTTGCTGACAAAGGCATTGTGATGACAAGGTTCATGGAGCACTGTGATGACAAGCGTCATGGAGCATTGTGATTAAAGGGTTCATGGAGCATTGGGATTACAAGGGCATGGAGCATTTTGATGACAAGCGTCCCGGATCATTGTGTTGTCAGGGTTCATGGAGCATTGTCATGACAGTGGTCATGGAGCACTGTTATGACAGAAGTCATGGAGCATTGTGATGAGAACGCCATGGAGCATTTGGCTGAAAATGTTCATGGAGTACTGTGATGACAGGGGTCAAGGAGCATTGTGATGACAAGGTACTGGAGCACTGTGAGGAGAAGACAATGGAGCCATGTGATGAC
Source organism: Mesoplodon mirus (assembly GCF_964341445.2). Taxonomy (NCBI): domain Eukaryota; kingdom Metazoa; phylum Chordata; class Mammalia; order Artiodactyla; family Ziphiidae; genus Mesoplodon; species Mesoplodon mirus. The sequence goes on from NW_028294702.1 coordinate 59,189, forward strand.
AAGTCTCATGGAGCATTCTGATGAAAAGGATCATGGAGCATTGTGATTACAGGGGTCTTGGAGCATTGTGATGACAAGGGCATTGAATATTGGGATGAGAATGTCATGGAGTGTTCTGTTGACATGCATCATGGAGCTTTGTGATGACAAGGGCATGGAGCATTGTGATTACAGGGGTCTTGGAGCACTGTGAGGAAAATGGCATGTAACATTGTGATGGAAAAGGCATGTAGCCTTGTCATGACAGGGTTCAAGGAGCATACTGATGACAAGTGTCAGGGACCATTGTGATGACAAGGGTATTGAGCATTGTGATGGCAAATGTCATGGAGCATTGCGATTAGAAGACCATGGATAATTGTGATGACGAGCGTTATGGGGAGCTGTGATGACAAGTGTTAGGGAATATTGTCATCACAAGGATTTGGAGCATTGTGATGACAGAGGTCATAGAGCATTTTGATTTCATTGTGATGACAATAGCATGAAGCATTATGATGATGTGCATTGGTGCACTGTGATGACAGCGTTCATGGAGCATTGAGATGAAAAGGGGCATGGAGCATTATGATTAGAAGAGTCTTGGATCACTGTGATGAAAAGGCATGGAACATTGGTCTGAGATGTTTCATGGATTATTGTGATGAGAGGGGGCAAGGAGCATTGTGATAACAATGGCACGGAACACTGTGATACATGGTTCATGGAGGATTGTAATGACAAGCGTATGGAGCATTGTGAGAAGAATGGCATCGAGCATTGTGATGAAAAGCATCATGGATCCTGTGATGACAAGGGCTAGGAACGATGTGATGAGAGGTTTTTGGAGCATTGTGATGACAATGGCATGGAGCATTGTGATGCCAAGGGTCATGGAGTTTTGTGATGACAAAGGTCATGGAGCATTTTGATGACAAGGGTGTGGTGAATTCTCTTGTGAAGGGCAGGGAGCATTGTGATGACAGGGTCATGGAGCAATTTGATGAAAAGTGTCATGGAACATTTTGATGACAGGGGTTATGGAACATTGTGATGTCAGGAGTCATGGAACATTTTCATGACGGTGTTGTTGACCATTGTGATGACAGGGGAGTGGGTGTATTGTGATGACTAGTGAGGGAACATTTTGATATCATTCGTGAGAGAGCATTTTGATAAGAAGTGCAAGGAGCATTGTGATGACAAGTTTTATGGAGCATTGTGATGAAAAGGTTGTGGAGCATTGTTATGACAAGGACATGGCGCATTGTGATGACATGTGTCATGGAGCCCTGTGCTGACAAAGGCATGGAGCATTGTGATGAGAAGGGTCAACGAGCATTGTGATGAAAATTTCATGGAGCATTTTGGTGACAAAGGTCACAGAGCCTTGTGATGACGAGGGCATGGACCATTGTGATGACAAAGGTCATGAAGCATTGTGATGACTGGAGTCATGGAGCATTGTGATGACAGGGTTCATAGAGCATTGTGATGAAAAGGCAATGATCATTGTGATGACAGGGGCATGGAGCATTGGCCTGACATGTTTCATGGATTATTGTGATGACAGTGGGCATGGTGCAATGTGATGACAAGGCATGGAGCATTGTGATGAGAAGGTCATGGAGTATTTTGAAGACAGGTCTCAGGGAGCATTGTGATGACATATGTCATGGTCCATTGCGATGACAATGGAATGGAACATTGTGATGCCAAGTGTCATGGAGGATTGTGATGACAAATGTAATGGAGCATTTTGATGACATGGGCTTGGAGCATTGTGATGACAAGGGACATGTAGCATTGTGATGACAAGGGCATCGAGCATTGTGATGACAAGGGCCATTGAGAATTTTGATGACAAGTTCATGAAGCATTGTGATGAGAAGCACATGGAGCTTCCTATGACAGGGGTCATGGAGCATTGCGATGACAATTGCATAGAGAATTGTGATGACAAATCATGTAACACGGTGATGAGAACTGTCATGGAGCATAGTGATGCCAAGAACGAGGAGAATTGTGATGACAGGGGACATGGAGCATTGTGATGACCAGGGCATGGAGCATTGTGATGGCAAGACCGTGGAGCATTGTGATGACGAGCGTCATGGAGCACTGTAATGACAAGGGGAATGGAGCATTGTGTTGACAGTGGCCATGGAGCATTGTGATGACAAGGGTCATGGAGCATTTTGATGACAAGGGCGTAGAGCATTGTGATGAGAAGACCATGGATAATTGTGATGACAAGCGTCATGGAGCACAGTAATGACAAGGGGTATGGAGCATTGTGATGACAGTGGCCATGGAGCATTGTGATGACAAGTGTCCTGGAGCATTCTGATGACAAGCTTGTGGAGTATTGTGACGACAAAGGCATGGAGCATTGTGATGAAAACGGTATGGAGCATTGTGATGAAAATGGCATGAAGCCATTTCATGACAGGTTTCAAGGAGCATTCTGACGACAAGTGTCAGGGAACATTGTGATGACAAGTGTATTGAGAATTGTGATGAAAAAGATCATGAAGCATTTTGACGAAAAGGACATGGAGTATTGTGATGACAGGCATCATGGAGCGTTGTGATGACAAGTGTTATGGAACTTTGTGATAACAAGGGTTTGGAGCATTGTGATGATAGAAGTCATGGATCATTTTGTTTTCAGGGAGCATGGAGCATTGGGATGACAAGGGCATGAAGCAATGTGATCCCAAGATTCATGGAGGATTGTGATGACAATGGTAAGGGAGTATTGTGATGACAAGCAAATGCAGCATTTTGATGACAAGGTCATGTAGCATTTTGCTGACACAGGCATGGAGCATTGTGATGATAAGGGTCATAGAGCACTGTGATGAGATGCATCACGGATCATTGTGATTACAGGGGTCATGGAGCATTGGGATGACAAGGTCATGGATCATTGTGATGACAACGGTTATGGAGCATTGGGCTGAAAATGTTCATGGAGCATTGTGATGACTAGGGAATGGAGCACTGTGATGAAAAGAGTCCCGGATCACTGTGTTGTCATGGGTCATGGAGCGTTGTGATGAGAGTGGTCATGGAGCATTTTGATGATAGGGATCATGAAGCATTGTGATGAGATGTTCCTGGAGAATTGGACTGAAAATATTCAGGAAGTATTGAGAGGACATGGGTCATGGAGCATTGTGATGACAAGGGAATGGAGCATTGTGATGAAAAGTTCCTGGAGAATTGTGATGAGAAGACCATGGAGCCTTGTAATAACATGTCTCATGGAGCATTCTGATGAAAAGGGGCATGGAGTATTGTGATTACAGGGGTCTTGGGGCATTGTGATGAAAAGGGCATGGAGCATTGTGATTACTGGTGTCTTGGAGCATTGTGATGAAATTGGCATGGATCATTGTTATGAAAATGGTATGGATCCTTGTCATGACAGGCTTCCAGGAGAATACTGATGACAAGTGTCAGGGAGCATTGTGATGACAAGTGTATAGAGCACTGTGATGACAAAGGTCATGGAGCACTGTGATGAGAAGACCATGGATAATTGTGATGATGAGCGTCATGGGACATTTTGATGATAAGTGTTATGGAACATTGTGATCAAAAGGATTTGGAGCATTGTGATGAGATAGATCATCAAATATTTTGATTTTATTGTGATGACAATAGCCTGAAGCATTATGATGATGGGCATGGTGCATTTTGATGACAGGGTTCATGGAGCATTGAGATGCAAATGTGCATGGAGCATTGTGATTAGAGGGTTCATGGAGTTTTGTGATGACAATGGCATGGAGCATTGAGATGCCAAGGGTCATGGATCCTTGTGATGACAAAGGTCATGGAGCATTTTGATGACAAGGGCGTGGTACATTGTGATGAGAAGGGCAGGGAGTATTGTGATGACAGGGTTATAGAGCGATTTGATGAAAAGGGTCATGGAATATTTTGATGACAGTTGTTATGGAACATTGTGATGTCAGGGGTCATTGAGCATTTTGAGGAAAATTGTTATGGAGCATTTTGATGACAGGGGTTATTGAACATTGTGATTTCAGTGGTCATCGAACTTTGTGATGATATGTGCATGTAGCATTGCAAAGACAGAAGACATGGAATATTGTGATGACAGGGGTGAGGGAGTATTGTGATGAATAGTGATGTAACATTGTGATATCAGTGTTGAGAGAGCATTTTAATGAGAAGTGCATGGAGAATTGTGACGACAAGTTTTATGGAGCATTGTGGTGACAAGATTGTGGAGCACTGTGATGAAAAGTGCAGGGTGCATTGTGATGACGAGGGTCATGGAGCATTGTGCTGAGAAAGGCATAGAGTATTGTGATGACAAGGGTCAAAGAGCATTGTGATGAAAAGTTCATGGAGCATTGTGGTTAAAAAGGTCACAGAGCCTGCTGATGACGAGGGCATGGACCATTGTGATGACAAAGGTCATGAAGCATTGTGATGAATGGAGGCATGGAGCATTGTGATGACAGGGGTCATGGAACATTGTGATAACAAGGGCATGGAGCCTTGTGATGACACGGGAATGGAGCATTGGTCTAATAAGTTTCATGGATTATTGTGATGAGAGTGGGCATAGAGCATTGTGTTGATAAGGGCATGGAACACTGTGATACATGGGTCATGAAGGATTGTAATGACAAGGTCATGGGGCATTGTGATGAGAAGGGCATCGAGCATTTTGATGACAAGTGTCATGGAGCTTTGTGATGACAAGGGCATGGAGCAATGTGATGAGAGGGTTCATGGAGCATTGTGATGCCAAGTGTCATGGCGCTTTGTGATGACAAATGTCATGGAGCATTTTGATGACAAGTGCATGGTGCACTGTGATGATAAGGGCTGGGAGTATTTTGATGACAGGGTCATTCAGCAATATGATGGAAAGTGTATTGGAACATTTTGATGACAGGGGTTATAGAATATTGTGATGTCAGGGGTCATGGAACATTTTGATGATAAAGGGATGTAGCATTGTGATGACAGGGGTCATGGGACATTGTGATTACAGTAGTGAGGGAGTACTGTGACAACTAGTGTTGGAACACTGTGATATCTCTGGTGAGAGAGCATTTTGATGAGAAGTGTATGGAGCATTGTGATTACAAGGTTTATGGAGCATTGCAATGAAAATATTCTGGACCGTTGTGATGAAAAGCGAATGGCACATTGTGATGACAAGGGTCATGGAACATTTTTCAGACAAAGTCATGGAGCATTTTGATGGCAATGGTCACGGAGCATTGTGATGAAAACGGAATGGGGCATTGTGATGAAAAAGGTATGGAGCCTTTTCGTGACAGGGTTCAAAGAGCATTCTGATGACAAGTGTCAGGGAGCATTGTGATGACAAGTGTACTGAGCATTTTGATGCCAAATGTCATGGAGCACTGTGATGAAAAGGGCATGGAATTTTGTGATGACAGGCATCATGGAGCATTGTGATGACAAGTGTTATGGAACACTGGGATCAGAAGGGTTTGGAGCATTGTGATGACAGAGGACATGGATCATTTTGATTTCAAGGCACATGGAGCATTGTGATGACAAGGGCATGAAGCAATCTGCTCTCAAGGTTCATGGAGGATTGTGATGACAATGGAAATGGAGTATTGTGATGACAAGCGTATAGAGCATTGTAATGACAAGGTCATGTAGCATTTTGCTGACAAAGTCATGGAGCATTGTGATGACAGGTGTCATGGAGCACTGTGATGACAAGGCCACGGAACATCGTGATGGCAGGGGTCATGGAACATTGTTATGACAGGGGTAATGGAGCATTGTGATGGCAAGGGCATGGAGCATTGTGATGAGAAGGCCATGGAGCATTCTGATGACATGTGTCATGGAGCTTTGTGATGACAAGGGCATGGAGCAATGTGATGAGAGTGTTCATGGAGGATTGTGATGACAATGACATGGAGCACTGTGATGCCAAGGGTCATGGATCTTTGTGATGACAAAGGTCATGGAGGATTTTGATGACAAGGGCGTTGTGCATTGTGATGAGAAGGGCAGGGAGCATTGTGAGGACAGGGTCATGGAGCAATTTGATGAAAAGGGTCATGGAACATTTTGATGACAGGGGTTATGGAACATTGTGATGTCAGAGGTCATGGAGCATTATGATGAAAAGGGTCATGGAGCATTTTGATGACAGGGGTTATGGAGCATTGTGATGTCAGGGGTCATCGAACATTGTGATGATAAGTGCATGTAGCATTGTGATGACAGGGGTCATGGAACATTGGGATAACAGGGGTGAGTGAGTATTGTGACGAATAGTGATGTAACATTGTGATATCTGTGGTGAGAGAGCATTTTGATGAGAAGTGCATGGAGCATTGTGATGACAAGGTTTATGGAGCATTGTGATGACAAGCTTGTGGAGCACTGTGATGACAAGCGCATGGTGCATTATGATGACATGTGTCATGGAGCATAGTGCTGACAAGCGCAAGGAGCATTGTGATGACAAGGGCATGGAGCATTGTGTTTAAAGGCGTCTTGGAGCATTGTGATGAAAAGGGCATGGATCATTGTGATGAAAAAGGCATGGAGCCTTGTCATGACAGGGTTCAAGGAGCATACAGACAACAAGTGTCAGGGAGCATTTTGATGACAAGTGTATTGAGCATTGTGATGACAAAGTTCATGGAGCATTGTGATGAGAAGACCATGGATAATTGTGATGACGAGTGTCATGGGTCACTGTGATGACAAGTGTTATGGAATATTGTGATCACAAGGGTTTGGATCATTGTTATGCCAGAGGTCATGGAGCATTTTGATTTTATTGTGATGACAATAGCATGAAGCATTATGATGATGGGCATGGTGCATTGTGATGACAGGGTTCATGGATCATTGAGATGAAAAGGGGCATGGAGCATTGTGATTACAGGGGTCTTGGAGCATTGTGATGAGAAGGGTCATGGAGCCTTGTGATGACAAGGCCACGGAACATCGTGATGGCAGGGGTCATGGAGCATTTTTATGATAGGGGTAATGGAGCATTGTGATGGCAAGCGCATGGAGCATTGTGATGAGAAGGCCATGGAGCATTTTGATGACCTGTGTCATGGAGCTTTGTGATGAAAAGGGGATGGAGCAATGTGATGAGAGCGTTCATGGAGCATTGTGATGACAATGACATGGAGCATTGTGATGCCAAGGGTCATGGATATTTGTGATGACAAAGGTCATGGAGCATTTTGATGACAAGTCCGTTGTGCAATGTGATGAGAAGGGCAGGGAGCATTGTGATGACAGGGTCATGGAGCAATTTGATGAAAAGTGTTATGGAACATTTTGTTGAGAGGGGTTATGGAACATTGTGATGTCAGGGGTCATGGAGCATTTTGATGTAAATGGTCATGGAGCATTTTGATGACAGGGGTTATGGAGCATTGTTATGTCACGGGTCATCGAACATTGTGATGATAAGTGAATGTAGCATTGTGATGACAGGAGTCATGGAAAACTATGATAACAGGGGTGAGGGAGTATTGTGAAAAATAGTGATGTAATATTTTGATATCTGTGGTGAGAGAGCATTTTGATGAGCAGTGCTTGGAGCATTGTGATGAAAAGATTGTGGAGCACTGTGATGACAAGCGCATGGTTCATTGTGATGACATGTGTCATGGAGCATCGTGCTGACAAGCGCATGGAGCATTGTGATGACAAGGGTCACGTAGCATTGCGCTGAGAAAGGCATAGAGCATTGTGATGACAAGGAACAAAGAGCATTGTGATGAAAAGTTCATGGAGCATTGTGATTAAAAGGGTCATGGAGCATTGTGATGACAAGGGCATGGAGAATTGTTCTAATAAGTTTCATGGATTATTGCGATGACTGTTGAAATGGTGCATTGTGGTGACAAGGGCATGGAGCATTGTGATGACCAGGTCATGCAGTATTGTGAAGAGAGGTGTCAGGGAGCATTGTGATAACATATGTAATGTCCCATTGTGATGACAATCGCATGGAGCATTGTAATGCCAGGTGTCATGGAGGATTCTGATGACAAAGGTAATGGTTCATTGTGATGACAGTGGCTTGGAACATTGAGAGGACCAGGTCAGGGAGCATTGTGCTGAAAAGTGCATGGAGAATTGTGATGACAAGGGTCATGGAACATTCTCATGATAAGCTTGTGGAGTTTTTTGATGACAGTGGCGTGGAGCATTGTGATAAAAATGGCATGGGGCATTGTGTTAAAAAAGGCATGGAGCCTTTTCGTGACAGGGTTCAAGGAGCATTCTGACGACAAGTGTCAGGGAGCATTGTGATGACAAGTGTATTGAGAATTGTGATGACAAAGGTCATGGAGCATTGTGATGAAAAGTGCATGGTGTATTGTGATGACAGGCATCATGGAGCGTTGGGATGACAAGTTTTATGGAACATTGTGATCACATGTGTTTGGAGCATTGTGATGACAGAGGTCATGGATCATTTTGATTTCAAGGAGCATGGAGCATTGTGATGACAAGGGCATGTAGCAATGTGATCCCAAGATTCATGGAGGATTGTGATGACAATGGTAATGCAGTATTGTGATGACAAGCGCATAGAGCATGGTAATGACAAAGTCATGTAGCATTTTGCTGACAAAGGCATGGAACATTGTCATGACAGGTGTCATGGAGCACTGTGATGAAAAGCGTCACGGAGCATTGTGAATACAGGGGTCATGGAGCATTGGGATGACAAGGGCATGGATCATTGTGATGACAAGGGTCATGGAGCATTGGGCTGAAAATGTTCATGGATTATTGTGATGACAGGGGTCATCGAGCATTGTGATGACAGAGGTCATGGAGAATATTGATTTCATTGTGCTGACAATAGCCGGAAGCATTATGATGATGGGCATGGTGCATTGTGATGACAGGTTTCATGGAGAATTGAGATGAAAAGGGGCATGGATCATTGTGATTACTGGGGTCTTGGAGCACTGTGATGACAAGGGCATGGAGCATTTTGATGAGAAGGACATGGAACATTCTGATGGCATGTGTCATGGAGCTTTGTGATGACAAGGGCATGGAGCATTGTGATTACAGGGGTCTTGGAACATTGGGATAACAAGTGTCATGGAGCCTTGTGATGACAAGGCCGTGGAATAATTTGATGGCAGGGGTCATGGAGTATTGTTATGACAGGACTAATGGAGCATTGTGATGAGAAGGGCATGGAGCATTGTGATTACAAGTTTTATGGAGCATTACCATGACAAATTTGTGGATCGTTTTGATGAAAATCACGTAGCACATTTTGATGACAAGGGTCATGGAGCATTTTTCTGACAAACGCATAGAGCATTTTGATGACAAGGTCACGGAGCATTGTGATGAAAAGTTCATGGAGCATTTTGGTTATAAAGGTCACAGAGCCTTGTGATGATGCGGGCATGGAACATTGTGATGACAAATGTTATGAAGCATTGTGATGACTGGAGTCACGGAGCATTGTGATGACAGTGGTCATGGAGCATTGTGATGACAAGGGCATGGAGCATTGTGGTGACAGGGGCATGTAGCATTGGTCTGAGAAGTTTCATAGATTATTTTGATGACATTGGACAAGGTGCATTGTGATGACAAGGGCATGGATCATTGTGATGAGAAGGTCATGGAGTATTGTGCAGAGAGGTGTCAGGGAGCATTGTGATGACATATGTCATGGTCCATTGCAATGACAATGGCAGGGAGCATTGTGATGCCAAACGTAATGGAGGATTTTGATGACAAATATAATGGAGCATTGTGATGACTAGGGCTTGGAGCATTATGATGACAAGGGCCATTGAGAATGTTCAGAACAAGGTCGTGAAGCTTTGTGATGACAAGGTCCTGGAGCATTGTGATGAGAAATCCATAGAGACTTGTGATGATAAATCTCATGGAGCATACTGATGAAAAGGGGCATTGACCATTGTGATTACAGGGGTCTTGGAACATTGTGATTACATGGGCATGGAGCATTGTGAGGAGAAGGCCAAGGAGCATTCTGAAGACATGTTTCATTGAGCTTTGTGATGACAAGGGCATGGAGCATTGTGTTTAAAGGTGTCTTGGAGCATTGTGATGAAAAGGGCATGGATCACTGTGATGAAAAAGGCATGGAGCCTTGTCATGACAGGGTTCAAGGAGCATACAGACAACAAGTGTCAGGGAGCATTTTGATGACAAGTGTATTGAGCATTGTGATGACAAAGTTCATGGAGCATTGTGATGAGAAGACCATGGATAATTGTGATGACGAGTGTCATGGGTCACTGTGATGACAAGTGTTATGGAATATTGTGATCACAAGGGTTTGGATCATTGTTATGCCAGAGGTCATGGAGCATTTTGATTTTATTGTGATGACAATAGCATGAAGCATTATGATGATGGGCATGGTGCATTGTGATGACAGGGTTCATGGATCATTGAGATGAAAAGGGGCATGGAGCATTGTGATTACAGGGGTCTTGGAGCATTGTGATGAGAAGGGTCATGGAGCCTTGTGATGACAAGGCCACGGAACATCGTGATGGCAGGGGTCATGGAGCATTTTTATGATAGGGGTAATGGAGCATTGTGATGGCAAGCGCATGGAGCATTGTGATGAGAAGGCCATGGAGCATTCTGATGACCTGTGTCATGGAGCTTTGTGATGAAAAGGGGATGGAGCAATGTGATGAGAGCGTTCATGGAGCATTGTGATGACAATGACATGGAGCATTGTGATGCCAAGGGTCATGGATATTTGTGATGACAAAGGTCATGGAGCATTTTGATGACAAGTCCGTTGTGCAATGTGATGAGAAGGGCAGGGAGCATTGTGATGACAGGGTCATGGAGCAATTTGATGAAAAGAGTTATGGAACATTTTGTTGAGAGGGGTTATGGAACATTGTGATGTCAGGGGTCATGGAGCATTTTGATGTAAATGGTCATGGAGCATTTTGATGACAGGGGTTATGGAGCATTGTTATGTCAGGGGTCATCGAACATTGTGATGATAAGTGAATGTAGCATTGTGATGACAGGAGTCATGGAAAACTATGATAACAGGGGTGAGGGAGTATTGTGAAAAATAGTGATGTAACATTTTGATATCTGTGGTGAGAGAGCATTTTGATGAGCAGTGCTTGGAGCATTGTGATGACAAGATTGTGGAGCACTGTGATGACAAGCGCATGGTTCATTGTGATGACATGTGTCATGGAGCATCGTGCTGACAAGCGCATGGAGCATTGTGATGACAAGGGTCATGTAGCATTGTGCTGAGAAAGGCATAGAGAATTGTGATGACAAGGATCAAAGAGCATTGTGATGAAAAGTTCATGGAGCATTGTGATGACAAGGGTCATGGAGCATTGTGATGACAAGGGCATGGAGCATTGGTCTAATAAATTTCATGGATTATTGCGATGACTGTTGGAATGGTGCACTGTGGTGACAAAGGCATGGAGCATTGTGATGACCAGGTGATGCCGTATTGTGAAGACTGGTGTCAGGGAGCACTGTGTTGACAAATGTAATGACCCATTGTGATGACAATGGCATGGAGCATTGTGATACCTAGTGTCATGGAGGATTCTGATGACAAAGGTAATGGTGCATTGTAATGACAATGGCTTGGAGCATTGTGCTGACAAGTGCATGGAGTATTGTGATGACAAGTGTCATGGAGCATTCTCATGACAAACTTGTGGAGTATTTTGATGACAGTGGCGTGGAGCATTGTGATGAAAAAGGCATGGGGCATTGTGATGAAAAAGGCATGGAGCATTTTCGTGACAGGGTTCAAGGAGCATTTTGAAGACAAGTGTCAGGGAGCATTGTGATGACAAGTGTATTGAGAATTGTGATGACAAAGGTCATGGAGCATTGTGATGAAAAGGGCATGGAGTATTTTGATGACAGGCGTCATGGAGCGTTGTGATGACAAGTGTTATGGAACATTTTGATCACAAGGTTTTGGAGCATTGTGAGGACAGTGATCATGGATCACTTTGATTTCAAGGAGCATGGAGCATTGTGATTACAAGGGCATGAAGCAATGTGATCCCAAGTTTCATGGAGGATTGTGATGACAATGGTAATGGAGTATTGTGATGACAAGCGCATAGAGCATTGTAATGACAAGTTCATGTAGCATTTTGCTGACAAAGGCATGGAGCATTGTGATGACAGGTGTCATGGAGCACTGTGATGACAAGCATCACAGAGCATTGTGAATACAGGGGTCATGGAGCAATGGGATGACAAGTTCATGGATCACTGTGATGACAAGTGTCATGGAGTAGTGGGCTGAAAATGTTCATGGAGTATTGTGATGGCAGGGGTCATGGAGCATTGTGATGACAGAGGCCATGGAGAATTTTGATTTCATTGTGCTGACAATAGCCGGAAGCATTATGATGATGGGCATGGTGCATTGTGATGACAGGGTTCATGGAGCATTGAGATGAAAAGGGGCATGGAGCATTGAGATTACAGGGGTCTTGGAGAAATGTGATGACAAGGGCATGGAGCATTTTGATGAGAAGGACATGGAACATTCTGATGGCATGTGTCATGGAGCTTTGTGATGACAAGGGCATGGAGCATTGTGATTACAGGGGTCATGGAACATTGTGATAACAATGGCATGGCGCATTGTGATGACAATGGCATGGAGCATTGGTCTAAAAATTTTCATGGAGTATTGCGATGACAGTTGGAATGGCACATTGTGATGACAAGGGCATGGAGCATTGTGATGACCAGGTCTTGCTGTATTGAGAAGAGAGGTGTCAGGGAACACTGGGATGACATATGTAATGGCCCATTGTGATAACAAAGGCCTGGAGCATTGTGATGCCAAGTTTCATGGAGGATTTTGATGACAAACTTAATGGAGCATTGTGATGACATGGGTCAGTGATCATTGTGCTGACAAGTGCATGGAGAATTGTGGTGACAAGGGTCATGGAGCATTCTGATGACAAGCTTGTGGAGTATCTTGATGACAATGGCATGGAGCATTGTGATGAAAATGGCATGGGGCTTTTTGATGAAAAATGCATGGAGCCTTTTCCTGACAGGGTTCAAGGAGCATTCTGACGACAAGTGTTAGGGAGCATTGTGATGAAAAGTGTATTGAGAATTGTGATGACAAAGGTCATGGAGCATTGTGATGAAAAGGGCATGGAGTATTGTGATGACAGGCATCATGGAGCGTTGTGATAACAAGAGTTATGGAACATTGTGATTCCAAGTGTTTGGAGCATGGTGATGAGAGGGGTCATGGATAATTTTGATTTCAAAGTCCATGGAGAATTGTGATGACAAGGGCATGAAGCAATGTGATCTCAAGGTTCATGGAGGTTTGTGATGACAATCGTAATGGAGTATTGTGATGACAAGCGCATAGAGCATTGTAATGACAATGTCATGTAGCATTTTGCTGACAATGGCATGGAGCATTGTGATGACAAGTGTCATGGAGCATTGGGCTGAAAATGTTCATGGAGTATTGTGATGACAGGGGTCATGGAGCATTGTGATGAGTAGGGAATGGAGCATTGTGATGACAAGAGTCCAGGATCATTGTGTTGTCAGGTGTCATGGAGTGTTTTGATGACAGTGGTCATGGAGCATTGTGATGATATTTGTCATGGAGCATTGTGATGAGAATTTCAGGGAGGATTGGGCTGAAAATATTCATGGAGTATTGTGATGACAGGGGTCATGGAGCATTGTGATGACAAGGGATTGCAGCATGGTGATGACAAGGTCCTGAAGAATTGTGATGATAAAAGCATGGAGACTTGTGATGAGAAGTCTCATGGAGCATTCTGATGAAAAGGGGCATGGAGCTTTGTGATTACAGGGGTCTTGGAGCATTGTGATGTCAAGGGCCTGGAGCATTTTGAGGAGATGGCCATGGAGCATTCTGATGACATGTGTCATTGAGCTTTGAGATGACAAGGGCATGGAGCACTGTGATTACAGGTGTCTTGGAACATTGTGATGAAAAGGCATGGATCATTGTGATGAAAAGGCATAGAGCCTTGTCATGACAGGGTTCAAGGAGCATACTGATGACAAGTGTCAGGGAGCATTGTGATGACAAGTGTATTGAGAATTGTGATGACAAAGGTCATGGAGCATTGTGATGAGAAGACCATGGATAATTGTGATGATGAGCGTCATAGGGTGTTGTGATGTTAAGTGTTATGGAAGATTGTGATCACAAGGGTTTGGAGCATTATGATGACAGTGGTCATGGATAATTTTGATTTCATTATGATGACAATAGCCTGAAGCATTTTGATGATGGGCATGGAGCATTCTGATGACAGGCTTCATGCAGCATTGAGATGAAAAGTAGCATGGAGCATTGTGAATACAGGGGTCTTGGAGCATTGTCATGACAAGGGCATGGAGGATTGGATGAGAAGGCCATGGAACATTCTGATGGCATGCGTCATGGGGCTTTGTGATGACAAGGGCGTGGAGCATTGTGATTACAGGGGTCTTGGAGCATTGTGATGACAAGGGTCATGGAGCCTTGTGATGACAGGGCCGTGGAACATTGTGTGGGCAGGGGTCATGGAGCATTGTTATGACAGAGGTAATGGAGCATTGTGATGAGAAGGGCATTGTGCATTGGTCTGAATGGTTTCATGGATATTTGTCATGAGATTGGGCATGGAGCACTGTGATGACAAGGGCAAGGAACACTGTGATACATGGGTCATGGAGGATTGTAATGACAAGGGCATGGAGCATTGTGATGCGAAGGGCATCGAGCATTGTGATGACAAGTGTCATGGAGCTTTGTGATGACAAGGACATGGAGCAATGTGATGAGAGGGTTCATGGAGCATTGTGATGACAATGACATGGAGCATTGTGATGCCAAAGGTCATGGAGCTTTGTGATGACAAAGTCATTGAGCATTTTGATGACAGGGGTGTGGTGCCTTGTGATGAGAAAGGCAGGGAGCATTTTGATGACAGGGTCATGCAGCATTTTGATGAAAAGTGTAATGGAACATTTTGATGACTGGGGTTATAGAACATTGTGATGACAGGGGTCATGGAGCTTTGGGATGAAAACGGTCATGGAGCATTTTGATGACATGGGTGAGTGAGGATTGTGATGACTAGTGATGGAACATTGTGATATCTCATGTGAGAGAGCATTTGGATGAGAAGTGCATGGAGCATTGTGATTACAAGGTATATGGAGCATAGCTATGACAAGGTTGTGGATCATTGTGATGAAAAGCGCATGACACTTTGTGATGACAACGGTCATGGAGCATTGTCCTAACAAAGGCATGGAGCATTGTGATGACAAGGGTCACAGAGAATTGTGATGAAAGGTTCATGGAGCATTGTGTTTACAAAGGTCATAGAGCCTTGTGATGACGCGCGCATGGACCATTGTGATGACAATCGTTATGAAGCATTGTGATGCCTGGAGTCACGGAGCATTGTGATGACAGGTGTCATGGAGCATTGTAATGACAAGGGCATGGAGCACTGTGATGACAGGGGCATGGAGCATTGGTCTGAAAAGTTTCATAGATTATTGTGATGACATTGCACATGGTGCATTGTGATGACAAGGGCATGGCGCATTTTGATGAGAAGGCCATGGAACATTCTGATGACATGTGTCAAGGAGGTTTGTGATGACAAGGGCATGGAGCATTGTGGTTACAGGGGTCTTGGAGCATTGTGATGACAAGGGCATGGATCATTGTGATTACAGGGTTCTTGGAGCATTGTGATGACAAGCGTCATGGAGCCTTGTGATGACAAGTCCGTGGAACATTGTGATGGCAGGCGTCATGGAGCATTGTTATGACAGGTGTCATGGAGCATTGTGATGACAAGGGCATGGAGCATTTTGATGACAGGGTCATTGAGCATTGGTCTGACAAGTTTCCTAGATTATTGTTATGACAGTGGACATGGTTCATTGTGATGACAAGGGCATGGAGCATTGTGATGACAAGGGCATGGAGTATTGTGAAGACAGGTGTCACGGAGCATTGTGATGACATATGTCTTGGTCCATTTCGATGACAATGGCATGGAGCATTGTGATGCCAAATGTAATGGAGGATTGCGATGACAAATATAATGGAGCATTGTGATGACTAGGGCTTGGAGCATTATGTTGACAAGGGCCATTGAAAATTTTCATGCAAATGTCAGGAAGCATTGTGATGACAAAGTCCTGGAGCACTGTGATGAGAAAATCATGTAGCCTTGTGATGACAAATCTCATGGACCATACTGATGAAAAGGGGCATGGAGCATTCTGATTACAGGCTTTTTGGAACATTATGATAACTAGGGCATCGAGCATTGTGATGACAAGGGCATGGACCATTGGTCTAATAATTTTCATGGATTATTGTGATGACAGTTGGAATGGCGCATTGTGATGACAAGGGCATGGAGCATTGTGATGACCAGGTTATGCATTATTGTGAAGGGTGGTGTCATGGAGCATTGTGATGACATATGTAATGGCTCATTGTGATGACAATGTCATGGAGCATTGTGATGCCAAGTGTCATGGAGTATTTTGATGACAAATGTAATGGAGCTTTGTGATGAAAATGGCTTGAAGCATTGTGATGACAAGGGTCAGGAAGCATTGTTCTGACAAGTGAATGGAGAATTGTGATGACAATGTTCATGGAGCATTCTGATGACAAGCCTGTGGAGTATTTTGATGACAATGGCATGGAGCATTTTGATGAAAATGGCATGGGGTTTTGTGATGAAAAAGGCATGGAGCCTTTTTGTGACAGGTTTCAAGGAGCATTCTGACGACAAGTTTCAGGGAACATTGTGATGACAAATGTATTGAGAATTGTGATGACAAAGGTCATGAAGCACTGTGATGAAAAGGGCATGGATTATTGTAATGACAGACATCATGGAGCGTTGTGATGACAACTGTTATGTGACACAGTGATCACAAGTGTTTGTAGCATTGTGATGACAGAGATCATGGATCATTTTGATTTCAAGGAGCATGGAGCTTCGTTATGACAAGGGCATGAAGCAATGTGATCCTAGGTTCATGGAGGATTGTGATGACAGTTGTAATGGAGTACTGCGATGACAAGCGCATAGAGCATTGTAATGACAAGGTCATGTAGCATTTTGCTGACAAAGTCATGGAGCATTGTGATGACAGGTGTCATGGAGCATTGTGATGACCAACGTCACGGAGCATTGTGAATACAGGGGTCATGGAACATTGGGATGAAAATGGCATGGATGATTGTGATGAAAAGGGTCATGGAGCATTGGGCTGAAAATGTTCATGGAGCATTGTGATGACTAGGGAATGGAGCATTGTGATGACAAGAGTCCCGGATCATTGTGTTGTCAGGTGTTATGGAGTGTTGTGATGACAGTGGGCATGGAGCATTTTGATGATATTTGACATGGAGCACTGTGATGAGAATTTCATGGAGCATTGGGCTGAAAATGTTCATGGAGTATTGTGATGACAGGGGTCATGGAGCATTGTGATGACAAGGGAATGGACCATGGTTATGACAAGGTCCTGGAGCACTGTGATGATAAGAGCATGGAGATTTGTGATGACAAGTCTCATGGAGCATTCTAATGAAAAGGGGCATGGAGCATTGTGATTAAAGGGGTCTTGGAGCATTGTGATGAAAAGGGCATGGCTCATTGTGATGAAAAGGCATGGAGCCTTGTCATGACAGGGTTCAAGGAGCATACTGACGACATGTGTCAGGGAGTATTGTGATGACATGTGTACTGAGAATTGTGATGACAAAGGTCATGGAGCATTGTGATGAGAAGACCATGGATAATTGTGATGATGAGCGTCATAGGGTGTTGTGATGATAAGTGTTATGGCACTTTGTGATCACAAGGGTTTGGAGCATTATGATGACAGTGGTCATGGATAATTTTGATTTCATTGTGATGACAATAGCCTGAAGCATTATGATGATGGGCATGGTGCATTTTGATGACAGGCTTCATGGAGCACTGAGATGAAAAGTGGCATGGAGCATTGTGATTACAGGTGTCTTGGAGCACTGTCATGACAAGGGCATGTAGCACTGTGATGAGAAGGCCATGGAACATTCTGAGGGCATGCTTCATGGAGCTTTGTGATGACAAGGCCATGGAACATTGTGATGGCAGCGGTCATGGAGCATTGTTATGACAGAGGTAATGGATCATTGTGATGATAAGGGCATTGAGCATTGGTCTGAAATATTTCATGGATTACTGTGATGAGAAGGGCATTGAGCATTGTGATGACAAGTGTCATGGAGCTGTGTGATGACAAGGGCATGGATCAATGTGATAAGAAGGTTCATGGAGCATTGTGATGACAATTGCATGGATCATTGTGATGCCAACGGTCATGGAGCTTTGTGATGACAAAGGTCATGGAGCATTTTGATGACAAGGGTGTGGTGCATTGTGATGAGAAAGGCAGTGAGCATTTTGATGACAGGGTCATGCAGCAATTTGATGAAAATTGTAATGGAACATTTTGATGACAGGGGTTATAGAACATTGTGATGCCAGGGGTCATGGAGCTTTGGGATGAAAACGGTCATGGAGCATTTTGATGAAGGTGGTTATGGAACATTGTGATGTCAGGGGTCATAGAACATTGTGATGATAAAGGGATGTAGCATTGTGATGACATTGTTCATGGAACATTGTGATAACAGGGGTGAGGGAAGATTGTGATGACTAGTGATGGAACATTGTGATATCTCATGTGAGAGAGCATTTGGATGAGAAGTGCATGGAGCATTGTGCTTACAAGGTTTATGGAGCATAGCGATGACAAGGTTGTGGATCATTGTGATGAAAAGCGCATGGCACACTGTGATGACAAGAGTCATGGAGCATTGTTCTGACAAAGGCATGGAGCATTGTAATGGCAAGGGTCACACAGCATTGTGATGAAAAGTTCACGGAGCATTGTGGTTACAAATGTCACAGAGCCTTGTCATGACACGGGCATGGACCGTTGTCATGACAAACGTTATGAAGCATTGTGATGACTGGAGTCACGGAGCATTGTGATGACAGGGGTCAGGGAGCATTGTGATGACAAGGGCATGGAGCATTGTGATGACAGGGGCATGGAGCATCGGTCTGACAAGTTTCATAGATTATTGTGATGACATTGGACATGGTGCATTGTGATGACAAGGGCATGGAGACTTTTGATGTGAAGGCCATGGAACATTCTGATGACATGTGTCATGGAGCTTTGTGATGACAAGGGCATAGAGCATTGTGATTACAGGGGTATTGGAGCATTGTGATGACAAGCGTCATGGAGCCTTGTGATGACAAGGCCGTGGAACATTGTGATGGCAGGGGTCATGTAGCTTTGTTATGACAGGGGTCATGGAGCATTGTGATGACAAGGGCATGGAGCATTGTGATGACAGGGGCATGGAGCATTGGTCTGACAAGTTTCCTAGACTATTGTGATGACAGTGGACATGGTGCATTTTGATGACAAGGGCATGGAGCATTGTGATGACAAGGGCATGGAATATTGTGAAGACAGGTGTCAGGGATCATTGTGATGACATATGTCATGGTCCATTGCGATGACATTGGCATGGAGCATTGTGATGCCAAATGTAATGGAGGATTGTGATGACAAATATAATGGAGCATTGTGATGACTAGGGCTAGGAGCATTATGATGACAAGGGCCATTGAGAATTTTCACGAAAATGTCGTGAAGCATTGTGATGACAATGTCCTGGAGCATTGTGATGAGAAAAACATGGAGCCTTGTGATGACAAATCTCATGGAGCATACTGATGAAAAGGGGCATGGAGCATTCTGATTACAGGGGTTTTGGAACATTGTGATAACTAGGGCATGGAGCATTGTGATGAAAAGTGCATGCAGCATTGGTCTAATAAGTTTCATGGATTATTGTGATGAAAGTTGGAATGGTGCATTGTGATGACAAGGGCATGGTGCATTGTAGTGACCAGGTCATGCAGTATTGTGAAGAGAGCTGTCAGGGAGCATTGTGATGAAATATGTAATGGCCCATTGAGATGACAATGGCATGGAGCATTGTGATGCCAAGTGTCATGGAGGATTCTGATGACAAAAGTAATGGAGCATTGTGATGACAAGGGCATGGAGCATTGTGATGACAAACGTCAGGGTGCATTGTGCTGACATGTGCATGGAGAATTGTGATGACAAGGGTCATGGAGCATTCTGATGACAATCTTGTGGAGTATTTTGATGACAATGGCATGGAGCATTGTGATGAAAATGGCATTGGGCTTTGTGATGAAAAATGCATGGAGCCTTTACATAACAGGGTTCAAGGAGCATTCTGATGACAACTGTCAGGGAGCTTTGTGATGAAAAGTGTATTGAGAATTGTGATGACAAAGGTCATGGAGCATTGTGATGAAAAGAGCATGGATTATTGTGATGGCAGGCATCATGGAGCGTTGTGATGACAAGTGTTATGGAACCTTGTGATCACAAGGGTTTGGAGCATTGTGATGACAGAGGTCATGGATCATTTTGATTTCAAGGAGCATGGAGCATTGTGATGACAAGGGCATGAAGCAATGTGATCCCAAGGTTCATGGAGGACTGTGATGACAATGGGAATGGAGTATTTTGATGACAAGCGCATAGAGCATTGTAATGGAAAGGTCATGTAGCATTTTGCTGACAAAGGCATGGAGCATTGTTATGACATGTGTCATGGAGCACTTTGAATACAGGGGTCATGGAGCATTGGGATGACAAGGGCATGGATGATTGTGATGACAAGAGTCATGGAGCATTGGGCTGAAAATATTCATGGAGTATTGTGATGACAGGGGTTATGGAGCATTGTGATGAGTAGGGAATGGAGCATTGTGATGAAAAGGGTCCCGGATCATTGTGTTGTTAGATGTGATGGAGTGTTGTGATGACAGTGATCATGGAGCATTTTGATGATATTTGTCATGGAGCATTGTGATGAGAATTTCATGGAGCATTGGGCTGAAAATGTTCATGGAGAATTGTGATGACAGGGGTCATGGAGCATTGTTTTTTTTTTTTTTTTTTTTTTTAATTTATTTTATTTTTTTTGCTTTATAACAAATTTAATCAGTTATACATATACATATGTTTCCATATCCCCTCCCTTTTGCGTCTCCCTCCCACCCTCCCTATCCCACCCCTCCAGTCGGTCACAAACTACCGAGCTGATCTCCCTGTGCTATGCGGCTGCTTCCCACTAGCTATCTACCTCACGTTTGGTAGTGTATATATGTCCATGCCGCTCTTTCACTTTGTCACAGCTTACCCTTCCCCCTCCCCATATCCTCAAGTCCATTCTCTAGTAGGTCTGTGTCTTTATTCCTGTCTTACCCCTATGTTCTTCATGACATTTTTTTTTCTTAAATTCCATATATATGTGTTAGCATACAGTATTTGTCTTTCTCTTTCTGACTTACTTCACTCTGTATGACAGACTGTAGGTCTATCCACCTCATTACAAATAGCTCAATTTCATTTCTTTTTATGGCTGAGTAATATTCCATTGTATATATGTGCCACATCTTCTTTATCCATTCATCCGATGATGGACACTTAGGTTGTTTCCATCTCCGGGCTATTGTAAATAGGGCTGCTATGAACATTTTGGTACATGTCTCATTTTGAATTATGGTTTTCTCAGGGTATATGCCCAGTAGTGGGATTGCTGGGTCATATGGTAGTTCTATTTGTAATTTTTTAAGGAACCTCCATACCGTTCTCCATAGGGGCTGTACCAATTCACATTCCCACCAGCAGTGCAAGAGTGTTCCCTTTTTTCCACACCCTCTCCAGCATTTATTGTTTCTAGATTTTTTGATGATGGCCATTCTGACTGGTGTGAGATGATATCTCATTGTAGTTTTGATTTGCATTTCTCTAATGAGTAAAGATGTTGAGCATCCTTTCATGTGTTTGTTGGCAGTCTGTATATCTTCTGTGGAGAAATGTCTATTTAGGTCTTCTGCCCATTTTTGGATTGGGTTGTTTGTTTTTTTGTTATTGAGCTGCATGAGCTGCTTATAAATTTTGGAGATTAATCCTTTGTCAGTTGCTTCATTTGCAAATATTTTCTCCCATTCTGAGGGTTGTCTTTTGGTCTTGTTTATGGTTTCCTTTGCTGTGCAAAAGCTTTTAAGTTTCATTAGGTCCCATGTGTTTATTTTTGTCTTTATTTCCATTTCTCTAGGAGGTGGGTCAAAAAGGATCTTGCTGTGATTTATGTCATAGAGTGTTCTGCCTATGTTTTCCTCTAAGAGTTTGATAGTGTCTGGCCTTACATTTAGGTCTTTAATCCATTTTGAGCTTATTTTTGTGTATGGTGTTAGGGAGTGATCTAATCTCATACTTTTACATGTCCCTATCCAGTTTTCCCAGCACCACTTATTGAAGAGACTGTCCTTTCTCCACTGTACATTCCTGCCTCCTTTATCAAAGATAAGGTGACCATATGACCGTGGGTTTAACTCTGGGCTTTCTATCCTGTTCCATTGACCTATCTTTCTGTTTTTGTGCCAGTACCATACTGTCTTGATTACTGTAGCTTTGTAGTATAGTCTGAAGTCAGGGAGCCTGATTCCTCCAGCTCCATTTTTCGTTCTCAAGATTGCTTTGGCTATTCGGGGTCTTTTGTGTTTCCATACAAATTGTGAAATTGTTTGTTCTAGTTCTGTGAAAAATGCCAGTGGTAGTTTGACAGGGATTGCATTGAACCTGTAGATTGCTTTGGGTAGTAGAGTCATTTTCACAATGTTGATTCTTCCAATCCAAGAACATGGTACATCTCTCCATCTATTTGTATCATCTTTAATTTCTTTCATCAGTGTCTTATAATTTTCTGCATACAGGTCTTTTGTCTCCTTAGGTAGGTTTATTCCTAGATATTTTATTCTTTTTGTTGCAATGGTAAATGGGAGTGTTTCCTTGATTTCACTTTCAGATTTTTCATCATCAGTATATAGGAATGCCAGAGATTTCTGTGCATTAATTTTGTATCCTGCAACTTGACCAAATTCATTGATTAACTCTAATAGTTTTCTGGTAGCATCTTTAGGATTCTCTATGTATAGTATCATGTCATCTGCAAACAGTGACAGCTTTACTTCTTCTTTTCCGATTTGGATTCCTTTTATTTCCTTTTCTTCTCTGATTGCTGTGGCTAAAACTTCCAAAACTAGGTTGAATAAGAGTGGTGAGAGTGGGCAGCCTTGTCTTGTTCCTGATCTTAGTGGAAATGGTTTCAGTTTTTCACCATTGAGGACGATGCTGGCTGTGGGTTTGTCATATATGGCCTTTATTATGTTGAGGAAAGTTCCCTCTATGCCTACTTTCTGCAGGGTTTTTATCATAAATGGGTGTTGAATTTTGTCGAAAGCTTTCTCTGCATCTATTGAGATGATCATATGGTTTTTCTCCTTCAGTTTGTTAATATGGTGTATCACGTTGATTGATTTGCATATATTGAAGAATCCTTGCATTCCTGGAATAAATCCCACTTGATCATGGTGTATGATCCTTTTAATGTGCTGTTGGATTCTGTTTGCTAGTATTTTGTTGAGGATTTTTGCATCTATGTTCATCAGTGATATTGGCCTGTAGTTTTCTTTCTTTGTGACATCCTTGCCTGGTTTTGGTATCAAGGTGATGGTGGCCTCGTAGAATGAGTTTGGGAGTGTTCCTCCCTCTGCTATATTTTGGAAGAGTTTGAGAAGGATAGGTGTTAGCTCTTCTCTAAATGCTTGATAGAATTCGCCTGTGAAGCCATCTGGTCCTGGGCTTTTGTTTGTTGGAAGATTTTTTATCACAGTTTCAATTTCAGTGCTTGTGATTGGTCTGTTCATATTTTCTATTTCTTCCTGATTCAGTCTTGGCAGGTTGTGCATTTCTAAGAATTTGTCCATTTCTTCCAGGTTGTCCATTTTATTGGCATAGAGTTGCTTATAGTAATCTCTCATGATCTTTTGTATTTCTGTAGTGTCAGTTGTTACTTCTCCTTTTTCATTTCTAATTCTATTGATTTGAGTCTTCTCCCTTTTTTTCTTGATGAGTCTGGCTAATGGTTTATCAATTTTGTTTATCTTCTCAAAGAACCAGCTTTTAGTTTTATTGATCTTTGCTATCATTTCCTTCATTTCTTTTTCATTTATTTCTGATCTGATTTTTATGATTTCTTTCCTTCTGCTAACTTTGGGATGTTTTTGTTCTTCTTTCTCTAATTGCTTTAGGTGCAAGGTTAGGTTGTTTATTCGAGATGTTTCCTGTTTCTTAAGGTGGGATTGTATTGCTATAAACTTCCCTCTTAGAACTGCTTTTGCTGCATCCCATAGGTTTTGGGTCGTCGTGTCTCCATTGTCATTTGTTTCTAGGTATTTTTTAATTTCCTCTTTGATTTCTTCAGTGATCACTTCGTTATTAAGTAGTGTATTGTTTAGCCTCCATGTGTTTGTATTTTTTACAGATCTTTTCCTGTAATTGATATCTAGTCTCATAGCATTGTGGTCGGAAAAGATACTTGATACAATTTCAATTTTCTTAAATTTACCAAGGCTTGATTTGTGACCCAAGATATGATCTATCCTGGAGAATGTTCCATGAGCACTTGAGAAAAATGTGTATTCTGTTGTTTTTGGATGGAATGTCCTATAAATATCAATTAAGTCCATCTTGTTTAATGTATCATTTAAAGCTTGTGTTTCCTTATTTATTTTCATTTTGGATGATCTGTCCATTGGTGAAAGTGGGGTGTTAAAGTCCCCTACTATGATTGTGTTACTGTCGATTTCTCCTTTTATGGCTGTTAGTATTTGCCTTATGTATTGAGGTGCTCCTATGTTGGGTGCATAAATATTTACAATTGTTATATCTTCTTCTTGGATCGATCCCTTGATCATTATGTAGTGTCCTTCTTTGTCTCTTCTAGTAGTCCTTATTTTAAAGTCTATTTTGTCTGATATGAGAATTGCTACTCCAGCTTTCTTTTGGTTTCCATTTGCATGGAATATCTTTTTCCATCCCCTTACTTTCAGTCTGTATGTGTCTCTAGGTCTGAAGTGGGTCTCTTGTAGACAGCATATAGATGGGTCTTGTTTTTGTATCCATTCAGCCACTCTGTGTCTTTTGGTGGGAGCATTTAGTCCATTTACATTTAAGGTAATTATCGATATGTATGTTCCTATTCCCATTTTCTTAATTGTTTTGGGTTCATTATTGTAGGTCTTTTACTTCTGTTGTGTTTCTTGCCTAGAGAAGTTCCTTTAGCATTTGTTGTAAAGCTGGTTTGGTGGTGCTGAACTCTCTCAGCTTTTGCTTGTCTGTAAACGTTTTAATTTCTCCATCAAATCTGAATGAGATCCTTGCTGGGTAGAGTAATCTTGGTTGCAGGTTTTTCTCCTTCATCACTTTAAGTATGTCCTGCCACTCCCTTCTGGCTTGTAGAGTTTCTGCTGAGAGATCAGCTGTTATCCTGATGGGGATTCCCTTGTGTGTTATTTGTTGTTTTTGCCTTGCTGCTTTTAATATGATTTCTTTGTGTTTAATTTTTGACAGTTTGATTAATATGTGTCTTGGCGTATTTCTCCTTGGATTTATTCTGTATGGGACTCTCTGTGCCTCCTGGACTTGATTAACTATTTCTTTTCCCATATTAGGGAAGTTTTCAACTATAATCTCTTCAAATATTTTCTCAGTCCCTTTCTTTTTCTCTTCTTCTTCTGGAACCCCTATAATTCGAATGTTGGTGCGTTTAATGTTGTCCCAGAGGTCTCTGAGACTGTCCTCTGTTCTTTTCATTCTTTTTTCTTTATTTTGCTCTGCAGCAGTTATTTCCACTATTTTATCTTCCACCTCACTTATCCGTTCTTCTGCCTCAGTTATTCTGCTATTGATCCCATCTAGAGTATTTTTTATTTCATGTATTGTGTTTTTAATCGATGTTTGATTCATCTTTAGTTCTTCTAGGTCCTTGTTAACTGTTTCTTGCATTTTGTCTATTCTATTTCCAAGATTTTGGATCTGGGAAATAGAATCTTGGATCATCTTTACCATCATTATTCTGAATTCTTTTTCAGGTAGACTGCCTATTACCTCTTCATTTGTTAGGTCTGGTGGGTTTTTATCTTGCTCCTTCTCCTGCTGTGTGTTTTTCTGTCTTCTCATTTTGCTTATGTTACTGTGTTTGGGGTCTCCTTTTTGCAGGCTGCAGGTTCGTAGTTCCCGTTGTTTTTGGTGTCTGTCCCCAGTGGCTAAGGTTGGTTTAGTGGGTTGTGTAGGCTTCCTGGTGGAGGGGACTAGTGCCTGTGTTCTGGTGGATGAGGCTGGATCTTGTCTTTCTGGTGGGCAGGTCCACGTCTGGTGGTGTGTTTTGGGGTGTCTGTGGACTTCTTATGATTTTAGGCCACCTCTCTGCTAATGGGTGGCGTTGTGTTCCTGTCTTGCTAGTTGTTTGGCTCAGGGTGTCCAGCACTGTAGCCTGCTGGTCGTTGAGTGAAGCTGGGTGCTGGTGTTGAGATGGAGATCTCTGGAAGATTTTCGCCGTTTGATATTATGTGGAGCTGGGAGGTCTCTTGTGGACCAGTGTCCTGAAGTTGGCTCTCCCACCTCAGAGGCACAGCACTGACTCCGGGCTCCTCAATTTGGGATGATGTGTTGTCTATTCATGTATTCCGCAGATGCAGGGTACATCAAGTTGATTGTGGAGCTTTAATCCGCTGCTTCTGAGGCTGCTGGGAGAGGTTTCCCTTTCTCTTCTTTGTTCTCACAGCTCCTGGGTCTCAGCTTTGGATTTGGCCCCGCCTCTGCGTGTAGGTCGCCGGAGGGCGTCTGTTCTTCGCTCAGATAGGACAGGGTTAAAGGAGAAGCCTCTTCGGGGACTCTGGCTCACTCAGGCCGGGCGGGAGGGAGGGGCACGGAGTGCGGGGCAAGCCTGCAGCGGCAGAGGTCGGCGTGACGTTGCACCAGCCCGAGGCGCGCCGTGCGTTCTCCCAGGGAAGCTGCCCCTGGATCCCGGGACCCCGGCAGTGGCGGGCTGCACAGGCTCCCGGAAGGGCGGTGTGGGCAGTGACCTGCGCTCGCACACAGGCTTCTTGGCGGCGGCAGCAGCAGCCCCAGCATCCCACGCCTGTCACTGGGCTCCGCACTTTCAGTCGCGACTCGCGCCCGTCCGTGGAGCCCCTTTAAGCAGCGCTCTTAATCCCCTCTCCTAGCGCACCAGGAAACCAAGAGGGGAGAAAAAGTCTCTTGCCTCTTCGGCAGCTCCAGAGTTTTCCCGGACTCCCTCCCAGCTAGCTGTGGCACATTAGCCCCCTTCAGGCTGAGTTCTCGCCGCCAGCCCCTGGAGCATTGTTATGACAAGGGAATGGAGCATGGTGATGAGAAGGTCCTGTAGCATTGTGATGATAAGACCATGGAGACTTGTGATGACAAATCTCATGGAGAATTCTGATGAAAAGGGGCATGGAGCATTGTGATTCCATGGGTCTTGGAGCATTGTGATGACAAGGGCATGGAGTAGTGTGAGGAGAATGCCATGGAGCATTCTGATGACATGTGTCATGGAGCATTTTGATGAAAAGGGCATGAAGTATTGTGATGACAGGGGTCATGGAGCCTTGTGATGACAAGGCCGTGGAACACTGTGATGTCAGGGGTCATGGAGCATTGTGATGACAGAGGTAATGGAGCATTGTGATGAGAAGGGCATGGAGCATTTTGATGACCAGGTCATGCAGTACTGTAAAAAGGGGTGTCACGGAACATTGTGATGACATATGTAATGGCGCATTGTGATGACAATGGCATGGAGCATTGTGAGGCCAAGTGTCATGGAGGATTCTGATGACAAAGTTAATGGAGCATTGTGATGACAATGGATTGGAGCATAGTGATGACAATGTTCAGGGAGTATTGTGCTCATAAGTGCATGGAGAATTGTGATGACAGGGGTCATGGAGCATTCTGATGACAAGCTTGTGGAGTATTTTGATGACAATGGCATGGAGCATTGTGATGAAAACGGCATGGGGCTTTGTGATGAAAAAGGCATGGAGAATTTTCGTGAGAGGGTTCAAGGAGCATTCTGACGACAAGTGTCAGGGAGCATTGTGATGACAAGTGTATTGAGAATTGTGATGACAAATGTCATGGAGCATTGTGATGAAAAGTTCATGAAGTATTGTGATGACAGGCATCATGGAGCGTTGTGATGAATAGTTTTATGGAACATTGTGATCAGAAGGTTTTGGAGCATTGCAATGACAGAGGTCATGGATCATTGTGATTTCAAGGAGCATGTAGCATTGTGATGACAAGGGCATGAAGCAATGTGATCCCAATGTTCATGGAGTAGAGTGATGACAATGGTAAAGGAGTATTGTGATGACAAGCGCATAGAGCATTGTAATGACAAGGTCATGTAGCATTTTGCTGACAAACGCATGGAGCATTGTGATGACATGTGTAATGGAGCACTGTGATGACAAGCGTCACGAAGCATTGTGAAAACAGGGGTCATGGAGCATTGGGATGACAAGGGCATGGATCATTGTTCTGACAAGGGTCATGGTGCATTGGGCTGAAAATGTTCATGGAGTATTGTGATGACAGGGGACATGGAGCATTGCGATGACAGATGTCATTGAGAATTTTGATTTCATTGTGCTGACAATAGCTGGAAGCATTATAATGATTGGCATGATGCATTGTGATGACAGGGTTCATGGAGCATTGAGATGAAAAGGGGCATGGAGCATTGTGATTACAGGGGTCTTTGAGCATTGTGATGACAAGTGTCATGGAGCCTTCTGATGATAAGGCCGTGGAACATTGTGATGGCAGGGGTCATGGAGCGTTATTATGACAGGGGTAATGGAGCATTGTGATGAGAAGGACATGGAGCATTGTGATTACAAGTTTTATGGAGCATTTCGATGACAAATTTGTGGACCGTTGCGATGAAAAGTGCGTGGCACATTGTGATGACAAGGGTCATGGAGTATTTTTCTGACAAAGGCATGGAGCATTGTGATGACGAGGGTCACGGAACATTGTGATGAAAAGTTCATGGAGCATTGTGGTTACAAAGGTCACAGAACCTTGTGATGACGCGGGTATAGACCATTGTGATGACAAATGTTATGAAGAATTGTGATGACTGGAGTCACGGAACAATGTGATGACAGGGGACATGGAGCATTGTGATGAAAAGGGCATGGAGCATTGTGCTGAGAAAGGCATAGAGCATTGTGATGACAATGGTCAAAGAGCACTGTGATGAAATGTTCATGGAACATTGTTGTTAAAAAGGTCACAAAGACTGTTGATGATGAGGGCATGGACCATTGTGATGACAAAGGTCATGGAGCATTGTGATGACTGGAGTCAAGGAGCATTGTGATGACTGGAGTCAAGGAGCATTGTGATGACTGGGGTCATGGAACATTGTGATAACAAGGGCATGGAGCATTGTGATGACAAGGGCATGGAGCATTTGTCTAATATGTTTCATGGATTATTGCGATGACAGTTGGAATGGCGCATTGTGATGACAAGGGCATGGAGCATTGTGATGACAAGGGCATGAAGTATTGTGAAGATAGGTGTCAGGGAGCATTGTGATGACATATGTAATGGCCCATTGTGATGACAATGGCATGGAGCATTGTGATGCCAAGTGTCATGGAGAATTCTCATGACAAATGTAATGGAGCACTGTGATGACAATGGCTTGGAGCATTGTGATGAGAAGGGTCAGGGAACACTGTGCCTACAAGTGCATGGAGAATTGTGATGACAAGGGTCATGGAGCATTCTGATGACAAACTTGTGGAGTATTTTGATGACAATGGCATGGAGCATTGTGATGAAAATGGCATGGGGCTTTGTGATAAAAATTCATGCAGCCTTTCGTGACAGGTTTCAAGGAGCATGCTGAGGACAAGTGTCAGGGAGCATTGTGATGACAAGTGTATTGAGAATTGTGATGACAAAGGTCATGGAACATTGTGAAGAAAAGGGCATGGAGTACTGCGATGACAGGCATCATGGAGCGTTGTGATGACAAGTGTTATGGAACATTGTGATCACAATTGTTTGGAGCATTGTGATGACAGAAGTCATGGATCATTTTGATTTCAAAGAGCATGGAGCATTGTGATGACAAGGGCACGAAGCAATGTGATCCCATGGTTCATGGAGGATTGTGATGACAATGTTAATGGAGTATTGTGATGACAAGTGCCTAGAGCATTGTAATGACAAGGTCATGTAGCATTTTGGTGACAAAGGCATGGAGCATTGTGATGACAGTGGTCATGCAGCAGTGTGATGACAAGCGTCACGGAACATTGTGAATACAGGGGTCATGGAGCATTGGGATGACAAGGGCATGGATGATTGTGATGAAAAGGGTCATGGAGGATTGGGCTGAAAATGTTCATGGATTATTTTGATGACAGTGGTCATGGAGCATTGTGCTGATAAGTGGATGTAGCTTTGTGATGACATGGGTCATGGAACATTTTGATAATAGGGTTAAGGGAGGATTGTGATGACTAGTGATGGAACATTGTGATATCTCATGTGAGAGAGCATTTGGATGAGAAGTGCATGGAGAATTGTGATTACAAGCTTTATGGAGCATAGCAATGACAAGGTTGTGTATCATTGTGATGAAATGTGCATGGCCCAATGTGATGACAAGGGTCATGGAGCATTGTGATGACAAGTGTATTGAGAATTGTGATGACAAAGGTCATGGAGCATTGTGATGAAAAGAGCATGGATTATTGTGATGGCAGGCATCATGGAGCGTTGTGATGACAAGTGTTATGGAACACTGGAATCACAAGTGTTTGGAGCATTGCGATGACAGAGGTCATGGATAATTTTGATTTCAAGGAGCATGGTGCATTGTGATGACAAGGGCATGAAGCAATGTGATCCCAAGTTTCATGGAGGATGGTGATGACAATGGAAATGGAGTATTGTGATGACAAGTGCATAGAGCATTGCAATGACAAGGTCATGTAGCATTTTGCTGACAAAGGCATGGAGCATTGTGATGACAGGTGTCATGGAGCAGTGTGATGACAAGCGACACAGAGCATTGTGAATACAGGGATCATGGAGCATTGGGATGACAAGGGCATGGATCATTGTGATGACAAGAGTCCCGGATCATTGTGTTGTCATGTGTCATGGAGTGTTGTGATGACATTGGTCATGGAGCATTGTGATGATATTGGTCATGGAGCATTGTGATGAGAAGGTCATGGAGCATTGGGCTGAAAATGTTCATGGAGTATTGTGATGACAGTGGTCATGGAGCATTTTGATGACAAGGGAATGAAGCATGGTGATGACAAGGTCCTGGAGCATTGTGATGAGATGACCATGGAGACTTGTGGTGACAAGTCTCATGGAGCATTCTGATGAAAAAGGGCATGGAGAATTGTGATTACAGGGGTCTTGGACCATTGTGATGATAAGGGTCATGGAGCCTTGTCATGACAAGGCCGTGGAACATTGTGATGGCAGGGGTCCTGGAGCATTGTTATGACATAGGTAATGGAGCATTGTGATGACAAGGGCAAGGAGCATTGTGATAACCAGGTCATGGAGTATTGTGAAAAGTGGTGTCAAGGAGCATTGTGATGACATATGTATTGGCCCATTGTGATGACAATGGCATGGAGCATTGTGATGCCAAGTGTCATGGAGGATTCTGATGACAAAGGTAATGGAGCATTGTGATGACAATGGCTTGGAGCATAGTGATGACAATGGTCAGGGAGCATTGTGCTGACAAGAGCATGGAGAATTGTGATGACAAGGGTCATGGAGCATTCTGATGACAAGCTTGTGGAGTATTTTGATGACAATGGCATGGAGCATTGTGATGAAAACGGCATGGGGCTTTGTGATGAAATAGGCATGGAGCCTTTTCATGACTGGGTTCACGGAGCATTCTTACGACAAGTGTCAGGGAACATTGTGATGACAAGTGTATTGAGAATTGTGATGACAAATGTCATGGAGCATTGTGATGAAATGAGCATCGTGTATTGTGATGATAGGCATCATGGAGCATTGTGATGACAAGTGTTATGGAACATTGTGATCACAAGTGTTTGGAGCATTCCGATGACAGAGTTCATGGATCATTTTGATTTCAAGGAGCATGGAGCATTGTGATGACAAGGGCATGAAGCAATGTGATCCCAAGGTTCATTGAGGATAGTGATGACAATGGTAATGGAGTATTGTGATGAATGGCGCAGAGAGCATTGTAATGACAAGGTCATGTAGCATTTTGCTGAAAAAGGCATGGAGGATTGTGATGACAGGTGTCATGCAGCACTGTGATAACAAGCGTCACGGAACATTGTGAATACAGGGGTCATGGAGCATTGGGATGACATATGGCATGGACCATTGAAATGACAATGGCAGGGAGCATTGTGATGCCCAATGTAATGGAGGATTGTGATGACAAATATAATGGAGCATTGTGATGACTAGGGCTGGGAGCATTATTATGACAAAACCATGGAGCCATGTGATGACAAGTCTCATGGAGCTTACTGATGAAAAACGGCATGCAGCATTGTGATTACAGGGGTCTTGGAACTTTGTGATGACAAGGGCATGAAGCATTGTGAGGAGAAGTCCAAGGAGCTTTCTGATGGCATGCATCATTGAGCATTGTGATGACAAGGGCATGGAACATCGTGATTACATG
>NW_028294701.1:0-91834 GCF_964341445.2 Mesoplodon mirus
AATGCCAATCAAAACTACCGTGAGGTATCACCTCACAGCAATCAGAGTGGCAATCATCAAAAAAATCTACAAAACAATAAATGCTGGAGAGTCCTTTATTGGAGAAAAGGGAACACACTTGCACTGTGGGTGGGAATGTAAATTGATATGGGCACTAGGGAGAACAGTACGGAGGTTCCTTTAAATAACTAACAATAGAAGTACCATATGACACAACAATCCAACTACTGGGCATTTGCCTTGCGAAAACCATAATTCAAAAAGAGTTATGTAGAAAAATGTTCATTGCAGCTCTATTTGCATTAGCCAGGACATGGAAGCAACCTAAGTGTCCATCGACAGATGAATGGATAAAGAAGATCTGGCACATATATACAATCAAATATTACTCAACCATAAAAAAGAAGCAAAACTGAGTTATTTGTACTGAGGTGGATGGAATTAGAATCTGTCCTACAAAGTGAAGTAAGTCAGAAAGGGAAAAACAAATACTGTATGTTAACAGAGATATATGGAATCTAATGAAGAAAAAAAAAGATTTTGAAGAACCTAGTGGCAGGACAGGATTAAGGACACAGACATAGAGAAAGGACTTGAGGACACCGGAAGGGGGATGGGTAAGCTGGGACGAAGTGAGAGAGTGGCATGGACATAAATACATTACCAAATGTAACACCGATTGCTACTGGGAAGCAGCCACATAGAACAGGGAGATCAGCTCGGTGCTTTGGGACCACATAAAGGGGTGGGATATGGAGTGTGGGAGGGAGATGCAAGAGGGAGGGGATCTGGTGATATTTGTATATGTATAGCTGATTCACTTTGTTATACAGCAGAAACGAACACTCTACTGTAAAGCAATTATACTCCAATTAACGTGTAAAAGGATAAAAAAAAAGAAAGCCCAAGGATAAACCTACACACCTATGGTCAACTAATCTATGACAAAGGAGGCAAGACTATACAATGGAGATAAGACAGTCTCTTCAATCATTGGTGCTGGGAAATATGGACAGCTACATGTAAAAGAATGAAATTAGAACACTCCCCAACACCATACATAAAAATATATTCAAAATGGATTAGAGCCCTTAATGTAAGACCAGACAGTATAAAACTCTGAGAGGAAAACTTACGAAGGATACTCTGACGTAAATCACAGCAAGATCTTTTTTGATCCACCTCGTATAGCAATGAAATAAAAAAGAAAACTAAACAGATGGGACTAATGAAATGTAAAAGCTTTTCCAAAGCAAAGGAAACTACAAACAAGACGAAAAGTCAACCCTCAGAATGGCAGAAACTATTTGCAAAAGAATCAATGGACAAATGATTAATCTCCAATATATATAAACAGCTCATGCAGCTCAATATTAATAAAACAAACAACCCAATACAAAAATGGAAGATCTACATAGACATTTCTTCCAAGAACACAAAGAGATGGCCAGTACGCACATGAAAATCTGCTGAACATCACTAATTATTAGAGAAATGGAAATCGAAACTACAATGAGGTATCACGTCACACCTGTTAGAATGGGCATCATCAGAAAATCTACAAACAACAAATGCTGGAGAGGGTGTGGAGAAAAGGAACCTTCTTCCACTATTGTTGGGAATGTAAATCGATACAGTCTCTATGGAGAACAGTATGGAGGTTCCTTAAAAAACTAAAAATAGAATTACCATATAATCCAGGAATCCCACTACTGGGCATATACCCAGAGAAAACCATAAATCAAAAAGACACATTCACCACAATGTTCACTGCAGCACTGTTTACAATAGACAGGTAATGAAAGCAACATAAGTGCCCACAGACAGACGAATGGATAAAGATGTGGTACATATATACAACGGAATATTACTCAGCCATACATAGGAATGAAATTGGGTCATTTGTAGAGACCTTGATGGATCTAGAGACTGTCATACAGAGTGAAGTAAGTCAGAAAGAGATAAAAAAATATTGTATATTAATGCATATATGTGGAACCTAGAAAAATGGTACAGATGAACCGGTGTGCAGGGCATAGATAGAGACACAGATGTAGAGAACAAACATATGGACACCAAGGAGGGAACGCCATGTGAGGGTGGTGGTGGGATGAATTGGGAGACTGGGATTTACATGTGCACACTTATATGTATAAAATAGATATCCAATAAGAACCTGCTGTATAAAAGAAATAAATTTAAAAAAAAATAAATAAATAACATTTAATAAAATAAAACAGAAAATACGTTTTTCCCTTCACATAGAAGTCTTTATATTAATGCATTATTTCCATGTTTATATCTCCAAATTAAAAAAAAAGAGGAATAAATAAAATTTAACTTGAACCAAAAAGAAAAAAAGAAAAAAAAAAAAAAAAAAACAGAACTCACCAGTTATACAGAGGAAAATCGTATCAGGGCACTTGCTCCAGTGGTAAAATATTCTTAAGTTGGTCAGAAGTGGGAAATCGTCTCCCATGCACTCAGCTGTGCTCCCCCCCACAAGGAGCATCCTCATTGCACAGCTGGGGGACTGTGTCGAGGCGTCTGTGAGTAAATGTGAGCTGAGCCCCAGTCCTGCTGCAGCTGAACTCTTCCCACCCTTTCCAGGTAAAACACGTGAATATGTACAAGCACTTGCAAGCCTAGAGGAAGGGCTGTGGAGCCACACTAGTGAGAGCA
Organism: Mesoplodon mirus; assembly: GCF_964341445.2. Taxonomy (NCBI): domain Eukaryota; kingdom Metazoa; phylum Chordata; class Mammalia; order Artiodactyla; family Ziphiidae; genus Mesoplodon; species Mesoplodon mirus. The sequence goes on from NW_028294701.1 coordinate 2,683, forward strand.
CGCAGGCCGACTTGGTGCCTGCAGGCCAGCCAGGATGGTCCTGACCCCAGATGCTCTTCTGGAATCTTTCCATTTCCCTGCCTGAGATACCCCTCCTGCCACAGCCCCCACTGCTTTTTTACTTCCTCACTTCTGCCTGGGGAGAAATTCCAGTGGCAGGTATGGGTGACACATCCTCTTCTTTAGCAGGTGGCAGCCTGGTAACTCCTGCAGAAAGTCCAGCAGAGCCCCACTCACACTGGGCCACCCACAAAGCCACGGCCCCTCACTCCCTCCCACCACCCCAGCCCCGACACTGCTGACGGGGCAGAGAATATGGCGTCAGGCACAGCTACAGGGGCTCTTGCTGACTGGAGAGGTGTTTATATTGACCTCAACACAGGCACACCTGTGCGGTGGGCTGGCAGGCAGTGTCAGGCTGCCCAAATCAGCCAATCCTCACCCCTCAGGGGCTCACAGTTGCAGAAAATGAACCTTGCTAAACGGGTCAGTCCCAAGGAACAGGTGTGGGCTCTTGAGAGTCAGGATAGACAAGGGGCTGCAGCTGCGGCTTGTTTTCTTATCATTTTATCTGGTCCATGAGTGGAAAACAACTTCAAGAAGACCCTATCCTAATGAGAGGAACCCAGGAGTCAGGGAGAGGAGTGATGGTGGGTGGAGACAGAGGCCTGGTGCCCTGGCTGCAGTGGAAGTGTCTGGAAGACCAGGCAGAGAGAGGCTGCACAGAGTGATAGCCAGGGTCACAGTCCTGTCAGGGCTGCTGTTTGTTAGTTCAAGTCCTGCTCTGAGGTGTTCTGTGTCAGCTGTGAGCGACAGGTGAGCTGGGGGTTCTCTGCAAGGTGGGCTATGTGCACAGTTCCTGTGTGTCCAGCCCTGCTGGGGTACCTGCCCAGGGGAGTTCCGTATCCTGGGAAGGGCCTGACTATGAGAGCCCCATGGGCTGCTGGGTAGCTGCACAGGTGACCTCCATACCCTGGGAGGGACTTGAACACGAGAGCCCCGTGGGCTGTGGGGTGCGGGATGCAGCCCAGGTGAGCTCCATATCCTGGGATTGGCCTGACCACGAGAGCCCCATGGGCTGCTGGAGACCTCGTAAAGGATATCAGGACAGTCAGTGAAGCCACCGGGGATATACATCCAGTAGCTCCTATTTCCTACACCCTGCTGGAAATTCTACCATCCACCAGGCCATGGCATTCTGTATTACACTTCAATGATGCCTTTTTCTGTATTCCATTCATCTCAGAGTCACAAGAATTTTTGGCTTGTGAGTGGCAGGACACAACATGCAACACAAGCAATAATGCTGGGCCGTCCTGCCCCAATGGTTCCAAAATCCCCACACCATCATTGGCGAACTGTCCTCTAAAGACCTAAAAGTTCTACCTCTGTAAAAGGGAACCCTCCTTCAATATGCAGATGACACTCTGATCGCCAGGCCTACTAAAGACGCCTCTGAACTACCTAGCCAAGAAAGGATAGAAGGTGTCCAAGAAAAAGGCTCAAATATCCCAGGCTCAGGTGACATGCCTGGGCTTCATTCTCACAGATATTCGGAGAAACGCATCCCAGGATAGGGAAGAAGCCATTTGCAGCCTTACCTCTTCTAAAACTAGAAGACAGCTTAGGGGTTCCTGGGGAGGCCAAGGTTTTCTGCATCTGGATCCCTAACTTCAGTCTAATAGCTGGGCCTCTACATGAAACACTGACACGAAAAGATGATGATCCTTTTGAATAGAATCCAGAAGCAGCCTTTCAAGAATGGAAAGAGCAGTCAATTCAGATCATTGCCCAGGAACTCACTAATTTAGCTAAACCCTTTGACCTTTACATACCCGGTCGAAGGTTAATCGCCTTTGGAGCCTTAGTGCAAAAACTGGGACCACTTGAAATGGAGCAACACAAGAATGCCCTTCAGGTATGATAAACTATGGTCCCCTAAGGGCTTTGCCCACTGACTCATCAGGCCAGGATACTGGGGTATCTAAAAAGCTAGAAATCAGCAGCCCACAAGGCCAGCTCCCTCCTAAGGGAAAAGGACCCCACGTGGTGATCCTAACCACCCATCATGCCCTGAAGTTGCAGGGGTCGCTCTGTGGACATACTGACTTCGAGTGAGGAGGCCCTCCAACTCCAACCTCCAGAGAGACAAATGGGGACAACGGGCCCCCAAGATGACTCGTGTGCCCATCACTTGACCTGGAGTTTCTCTCAGAAAACAACAAGACTGTGCCCCGAAAGAGCAGACTACTGCTTGCAGGACTTACTGCATCCAGAGGTGAGCTAATAAGCTTGGCGGGGGAAACGTATATCACGCTTTCACCATATAAAACCCTACAGACACCGCGGTGATGGTGGCCAATATGACTGGCTAGACGGCTGGCTACTTCTAAAGGCCTTTGACTCAGTGGACGTCATGGTCCTGGATCATCACTGACCCTGGACTGTCTGGGAGTTGCACGGGCAGGGCTCTGACACATGGTGCTGTTTGTACATTAATTCAGGGACCTAATTAAAGAAAGCACAGTCTACTGGTCAGAGCATCTAGGCTGGCAAAAACCGTCAGCGTAAGGTCACCGAACAAATGTGCGGTGGGGTGAAACCTGCCACCACAGCATCTCTGTGCATCTCTTTCCTGGACCCTTAAAGGTCATTAGAATCAATAACACTTCCAATGCTGGTGCTCAGGCGGACGAGAAGTGAGGCAGGAGGCCCTGGGACAATCAACCTCACCTGGAGGCTGGTGGGGAGACGTTTTGCCCCTCCCCCCAGGTATCAGGGCTGCCACCACAGCATGAAACAATTACAAAAGAGGGGTCTACACCCTCAACACCCCAAGAATGAGGAATGGAACAAAAAGCAGAGGAGGGGTTCGTCTCCGGCAACGTTCATTAAAAATTCCTGGGAGATAAAAAGAGAATCTGGGCAATAAAATAAAGTCTAACCTGTTTTTCCTTTTTGCTTTGTCTAATTTCACGCGCTCCTAGGGTTCCGCATGCAGAGGTCCCACACTCGGCACTTCAGACCCGATTTCCTAGTGCAGAATGGCTGGGTCGACACCTCAGCTAGCGGGGTCCCATGCAGACTCCACGGCATAGAGCCTGAGCTGCAGCCAACCCAGCCCTCGAGAGCTCCATCCCCTCCCTCCCACTGATGCTGCTGGTATCCCTACACAGCAGCCCAGCCCACAGCCCGTGGGGGACTGCACGCTCTCACCTCTCCATTCGGTTTTCAAAATAATGTTTCCTTTGCTTCTGAACCAAACTCAGTCTTGATCTCTTGGCTCCAATGACACTGGGCATGGGGAATCCTGTTGGGGTCCACTCTGGAGGATCAGTAACAGAAATTGAGAACATTGTAACTTCAATGAACAGATGTGTGAGCCAAACTGTAGTTAACATAGAGCAGTGTATAATGCTCGGGTAAAATAAGGTGTTTCTAAGACTTACCTTTGATATTTCCATCACTTTACTATAAGCAAGTTCAGTGAAGACGTCTGTCTTATTTGTCAGGTCAACATTAGAGAAATGAAGTGATTTATTTCCATGGTTGTACATCAAATACTCTTGGCTGAAGCTTCAATCTTGTTTTGAATGCTTTTCCATTGAAAAGGATACCTCTCTTTCAGCTCCCCCATTTCTGAGAAGTATAAAATCTTATAATTTATTATTACCAAAGGGGAAAGTTAGGAAAAGGGATAAATTAACAGTTTGGGATTAACACATACACACTGCTATGTATAAAATAGATCATCAACAAGGAATTACTGTATAGCACAGGGAACTACACTGAATATTTTGCAATAACCTATAAGGGGAAATAATCTGAAAAAGAATCGATATTTTTATTGACATCATCTATCAATGACAGATAAAATGTAACCTAAGCAAGGCCGATGGTGAGCGCTTCTGAACCTGAAGATTTCAATCATCTAAAGTTTGGGCTCTGCCTATTTCCAAAGGCCCTTAATGGACATACGTGTAGCCGTAGCTTAAAAATTCCCCAGTTTGGGGTTCGGGGAGGCACTGATTTGGAAAAATCCCTGGTGTTCTCCTTCCATGCACGGGACCCTTCCTACAGCTAAAACATGCCTGTCACACCTAGAGGATGGTACACCGTTTGATCGGAAAGAGTTTGGAAAAGGCACCTCATCTCCTCATCGCCTGGTGCTCGGTTCACCCCTCCAGCATCTTTCCTAACAATCTCCTCACTTGGGGATATCAGCACCGTCAACATCCTGTTGCACACAGTTTGGAATTTGTCCAGAGGATGAAGCGGAAGGATGAGAAAAATTTAGAGACAAGTCTTAGGTGTTCGGACAGGCACATGCCACTCTAATTTCCAATCCGGAAGACAAATTCATCAAAGGCTAGAATTGCCCATGGAAAGAGAATAGGGCTAGAGGAATTCCCGCTGTTTTGTGTCCAGTTTCCAAAAACACAAGTTGAAAAATGGAACTCAGGGGCACTAAAATTCATGAAACTGCAGAGTTGAAAATATCTATTGTTGAAAAATTTCTTGACGTAAGTCCAGAAAAGGACTTGTAAGCAAGGGGGAGTGGCAGGAAACAGATTTGAAGAGGTAGAAATGACTCCCCATTAAAGCACAAGAAAAGGGGCTGAACATCGCCAATGATGCACTTGGCCCAAAAGTGCGTATGCATTTTTTTCTGAATATATTCAAGTAATGGCCATACACACTTTGTATCCATCCAAACAGGTGGGCACTGGAAATCAATACTACAAAATGTATCACTTCACATCAGTCAGAAGGGCCATCCACATAAAGTGTAAACACCAGAAATGCAGGACAGGGTGAGGAAAAAAGGGAGCACTGTGAGGCTGATAGTGGAAATGTAATTTGCCAACGGCCACTCTGGAGAAGTGTATTGTGTTTGCTAAAACATCTGAAAACTGAGTTACAGAGCATAGGGCACTTGCACTCATGGGCGTATACCTTGGGAAAAACAAAAAATGACAGAAAACAGGCACCCCAACGTTTACCACCTCTCTGTTAAAAAGGGCCTCCACATGGATATAACCTAAATGTCCCTGGAAGGATAAAATGGATAAAAGAGATGGGGTACTTATGTAGAGTGGAATATTACTCATCCAGAAATCAATGAAATAAGGCCAGTTGGAACAACTCTGGAGGAGTTACATACGATCATTCTAAGTGACACATGCCAGAAAGGAAAAGACACATATCATAAGATGTCACTTATGGAATCAAAATGGTGGAATCAAAAATGGCTACACATGAAATAAACTACAAAACAGAAACATAGTCAAATATGTAGAAAATAGACATAAGGCTGCTAAATGGGAAAGGTGGGGAATGGTGAGGTATTATCCAGGAGGTTGAAATTAGCAAAGATACCATTCCAAGTACCGAATTGAATAACTGGCAAGGCCTACACGGTACCTCAAAGAACTGCACTCAGTCCACTCAAGTCACTGGAAAATAATACATATGACTCGTAAGCATCTGAGAAAGAATTTATTGTTGTCTCACAGTACATGAATCAAGTGGATGTACAGCAGCAAAAAACAGAGCTTTGAAAATCAGCTGTAACCAATATAAAAATAAATTTAAATATATTTATAAAAACAGTGAGACAGACAAAAATTCTTACAACTTTTGTTGAAGGGCTACGATGTAACATGGATTGAACACATGTAGACCCACAGCAGGATGATATATAACGCTGGAAGCTATGCACGCTAACAGATGTTAGAGAGGCTGGGTGAGGAAATGCAGACCTTTTAAAGTAATACTGCCTGGTACCCATTCCATGGGTCCCAAATCGGCAGGTTCAAGGGAATCTTCTGACAGGGAAAACATGCCTGGGAAACCAAGATGAATGTACACCGGGTGCTCAGGAGAGGTGTCTAAAATGCACCTCATTTTTGATCTCCTGGTGCTGGGGTTCGCCATTCCAGCCACATTACTAACAATCTCCCCACTTGGAGAATCAGCACCTTTAACCTCCTCTTTCACACAGTTTGCAATTTTTGCAGAGGATAAATGGGAAGAGGAGGAACCAATGAGAGATTAGCTGTAGGAGTTTTGACAGGCACATGTCACTCTAATTTCCCATTAGGAAGAAGAATTAACCAAAGGCACAGCCTGCCTCCCCAGAACCAGAATAGGGCCGGAATCAACCAATGGTTTGGCGGTCAGCTCACAAAAAAAGCGAGTTGCAAAATAGAGCTCAGGAGCAGACAATTCAAAGACCTGCAAAGATATAAATGATAACCAACGTCCAAAAATATATTCAGGTAAGGCAACGAAGAGGTTCTGAATGAGAGGCAGAATTGCAGGAAACATTTTTCAAAAGGTAGATTGTACTCACATTTAAAGCATATGAAAAGCAGCAGAATTTCTAAAATGATGCAGTTGGGCAAAAGGGTGTATGCAATTTTTTCGTGAATATCTTCAGGAAAAAAAAACACATACAGAGTTTTTGGCCAACCAAGCAAGAGGGAAATGCAAATCCGCACAATAAAGAAGTCTCAATTTCCACTGCTCAGAAAGGCCATCCAAAAAATGTGTACAAATCAAAAATGCAGGAGAGGCCATGGAAAACAGGGAGACTAGTCACGCTGATGGGTGGGGTATAAATATCCAAGAGCTACTCTGAAGAAGTGTATGCTGTTTCCTAAAACATCTAAAATACAAAACCCCCGAGCAAAGGGGACTTCAACTCATGGACATATAACTTGGGAAGACTAAATATCAACAAGACACAGGCACCCCAAACTTTAGGGCTGCTCTGCATACAAGAACCTCAACTTCGGTACACCTAAAGTATCCCAGGAAAAAGAGAAATGCATAAAGAACTTGTGGTAATTTTGTACAATGGAATATCACTCAGACGTGAAATCAATGTCATAAGGCCAGTAGCAGCATAATGAGAGGATTTAGGTATGATGATTCTAAGGGAAATTAGTCACACAGAAAAAGAATCTTATCATAAGATATCACTTAGAGAGGGAAAGTCAACATCACAACACATGAACTGAATTAGGAACGAGAGCAGCGTCTCACATTTAGAAAACAAACTTATGCCTCCTTAAGGGGAAAGGAGAGGTGGGGTGATGCATAAAACCAGAGTTTGATATAAGCACAGGTACCATTCCATAAACCAAATACAGAATAGACAAGACCTACACCTTCCTCAGTGAACGGGACTCAAAACCCCTATTCCCCACAGAGGAATATATCTGATTAGTAAGAATCTTAAAACCTATGTATTGATATGCCTCTGTAAGGGAATCAAGTGTGTCTAGACCGGCATAAACACGTCAGGGAAAATCAGCTCAACCCCATTATAAAAATGAATTTCAAAAACAAAACAAAAAAACAGCGAAATTCTTACACAATTCCTTCAGGGGTTCTGATGAAACCTAGAATGACCCTATCTGCAAAGACAGCTGGATGAGACATAAGGCTGGACACTTGGGACTGAGAGGACTGGTGAGATTGGGAGAGAAAATGCAGACCCTTTAAAGTAGTAATGCATGCCACCATTCCATGGGTCCCAATTTTCCAGGTAGAAGGGAATATCACTACAGTTATAACATGTATGAGAAACCTAGAGAATGGACACCCTGTGATGGCGAAAGGTTTCTGAAAGTCTCCTACTTTTTCCTCTCCTTGTGCTACAGTTTGGCATTCCAACAACTTTACTATCAATCTCCCAACTTAGGAGAGTCATCCCCTATAACCTCCTGGTTCGCACAGTTTGCTAATTGTGCAGAGGATGAAAGGGAAGAGGGAGAACCAATCAGAGAGTAGATGTACGCATTTGGACGGACACATGTCTCTCTAAATTCCCGTCAGGAAGAAGAATTAACCAAAGCCTCAGCCACCCACAGGGAACCATTATAGCCACCCCTGGAACCAGTAAAGGTCCAGAAGCAAAATTGTGGATTTGCGGTCAGCTCCCAATAATGGGATTTGAAAATTGGAGCTCAGGGGCAAAGCAAATCAAAAACCTGCAGAGTTATAAAGGACTACTCTCTTCCAAAAATCTGTTGAGGGAAGGCAACAAAGCAGACTTGAAAATGAGGCAGAATTGCACAAAACATATTTCAAGAGGTAAATTGGAATCACATTTAAAGCACAGGAAAGGCATCACAACTTCGAGAATGATGCACTTGGCCAAAACAGCGTATGACTTTTCTCCTGAATATATTCAGGAGAAAAGGCATAGGCCCTTTTTGGCCAATCAAGAAAGCGTGCAATGCAAATCCACACTACAAAGAATTGTCACTTCCCACCGGTCCAAAAGGACATCCGAAAATCTGTAAAAAACAGAAAGGCAAGATAGAGATGACAAGGGCATAAAGCAATATGATCCCAAGGGTCATGGAGGATTGTGATGACAAGCGCATGGAGCATTGTGATGACAAGATTATGTATCATTTTGCTGTCAAAGGCATTGTGATGACAAGGTTCATGGAGCACTGTGAAGACAAGCGTCATGGAGCATTGTGATGACAAGTGTATTGAGCATTGTGATGACAAAGGTCATGGAGCATTTTGATGAGAAGACCATGGATAATTGTGATGACGAGGGTAATGGGGCACTGTGATGACAAGTGTTATGGAATATTGTGATCACAAGGGTTTGGAGCATTGTTATGACAGAGGTCATGGAGCATTTTGATTTCATTATGATGACAATAGCAAGAAGAATTATGATGATGGGCATGGTCCATTGTGATGACAGGGTTCATGGAGCATTGAGATGAAAAGACGCATGGAGCATTCTGATTACAAGGGTCTTGGAGCATTGTGATGACAAGGGCATGGAGCATTTTGATGACAGTGCCATTGAACATTCTGATGACATGCGTCATGTAGCTTTTTGTTGACAAGGGCATGGAGCATTTTGATTAGAGGGGGCGAGGAGCATTGTGATGACAAGTGTCATGGAGCCTTATGATGACAAGGCCGTGGAACATTGTGATGGCAGGTGTCATGGAGCATTGTTATGACAGATGTAAAGGAGCATTTTGATGAGAAGGGCATGGAGCATTGGTTTGAAATGTTTCATTGATTATTGTGATGAGAGTGGGCATAGAGCATTGTGATGATAAGGGCAGGGAACACTGTGATACATGGGTCATGGAGGATTGTAATGACAAGGCATGGGGCATTGTGATGAGAAGGGCATCGAGCATTGTGATGACAAGTGTCATGGAGCTTTGTGATGACAAGGGCATGGAGCAATGTTATGAGAGGGTTCATGGAGCATTGTGATGACAATGACATGGAGCATTGTGATGCCAGGGGTCATGGAGCTTTGTGATGACAAAGGTCATGGAGCATTTTGATGACAAGTGCATGGTGCATTGTGATGAGAAGGGCAGGGAGTATTTTGATGCCAGTGTCATGCAGCAATTTGATGAAAAGTATATTGGAACATTTTGATGACTGGGGTTATAGAACATTGTGATGTCAGGGGTCATGGAACATTGTGATGATAAGGGGATGTAGCATTGTGATGACAGGGGTCATGGGACATTGTGATTACAGGGGTGAGGGAGTATGGTGACGACTAGTGATGAAACACTGTGATATCTCTGGTAAGAGAGCATTTTGATGAGATGTGGATGGAGCATTGTGATTACAAGGTTTATGGAGCATTGCAATGACAAGTTTCTGGACCGTTGTGATGAAAAGCGAATGGCACATTGTGATGACAAGGGTCATGGAACATTTTTCAGACAAAGGCATGGAGCATTGTGATGACAATTGTCACGGAGCGTTGTGATGAAAACGGCATGGGGCACTGTGATGAAAAAGGCATGCAGCCTTTTGGTGACAGGGTTCAAGGAGCATTCTGATGACAAGTGTCAGGGTTGTGATGACAAGTGTAATGAGCATTGTGATGACAAAGGTCATGGAGCATTGTGCTGAAAATGGCATGGAATTTTGTGATGTCAGTCATCATGGAGCACTGTGATGACAAGTGTTATGGAACATTGGGATCACAAGGGTTTGGAGCATTGTGATGACAGAGGTCATGGATGATTTTGATTTCAAGGAGCCTGGAGCACTGTGATGACAAGGGCATGAAGCAATGTGATCCCAAGGTTCATGGAGGATTGTGATGACAAAGGAAATGGAGTATTCTGATGACAAACACATAAAGCATTGTAATGGAAAGGTCATGTAGCATTTTGCTGACAAAGTCATGGAGCATTGTGATGACAGGTGTCATGGAGCACTGTGATGACAAGCGTCATGGAGCATTGTGAAGACAAGGCCATGGAACATCGTGATGGATGTGGTCATGGAGAACTGTTATGAAAGGGTTAATGGTGCACTGTGATGAGAAGGGCATGGAGCATTTTGATTACAAATTTTATGGAGCATTGCAATGAGAAACTTGTGGACCGTTGTGATGAAAAGTGCGTGGCACATTGTGATGACAAGGGTCATGGAGCATTTTTCTGACAAAGGCATGGAGCACTGTGATGACAAGGGTCATGGAGCATTTTGATGAAATGTTCATGGAGCATTGTGGTTACAAAGGACACAGAGCCTTGTGATGATGCGGGCATGGACCATTGTGATGACAAATGTTATGAAGCATTGTGATGACTGGAGTCACGGAGCATTGTGATGACAGCGGTCATTGAGCATTGTGATGACAAGGGCATGGAGCATTGTGATGACTGGGGCATGGAGAATTCGTCTGACAAGTTTCATAGATTATTGTGACGGCAGTGGACATGGTGCATTGTGATGAGAAGGGCATGGATCACTGTGATGAAAAGGTCATGGAGTACTGTGAAGACAGGTGTCAGGGAGCATAGTGATGACATATGTCATGGTCCATTGCGATGACAATAGCAGGGAGCCTTGTGATGCCAAATGTAATGGAGGATTGTGATGACAAATATAATGGAGCACTGTGATGACTAGGGCTTGGAGCATTATGATGACAAGGGCCATTGATAATTTTCAGGACAAGGTCGTGAAGAATAGTGATGGAAATGTCCTAGAGCATTGTGATGAGAAAACCATGGAGTCTTGTGATGACAAATCTCATGGAGCATACTGATGAAAATGGACATGGACCATTGTGATTACAGGCGTCTTGGAACATTCTGATGACATGTGCATGGAGCATTGTGAGGAGAAGGCCAAGAGCATTCTGAAGACATGCGTCCTTCAGCTTTGTGATCACAAGTGCATGGAGAATTGTGATTACAAGGGTCTTGGAGCATTGTGATGAAAATGGCATGGATCATTGTGATGAAAAAGTCATGGAGCCTTGTCATGACAGGGTTCAAGGAGCATACAGACAACAAGTGTCAGGGGGCATTTTGATTACAAGTGTATTGAGCATTGTGATGACAAATGTCATGGAGCATTGTGATGAGAAGACCATGGATAAATGTGATGACGAGCGTCATGGAGCATAGTGATGACAAGTGTTTTGGAATATTGTAATCACAAGCGTTTGGAGCATTCTTATGAGAGAGGTCATGAAACATTTTGATTTCACTGTGATGACAATAGCATGAAGCATTATGATGATGGGCATGGTGCATTTTGATGACAGGGTTCATGAATCATTGAGATGAAAAATGCGCATGGAGCATTGTGGTTACAGGGGTCTTGGAGCATTGTGATGACAAGGCCATGGAACATCGTGATGGCAGGGGTCATAGATCATGGTTATGACAGGGGTAATGGAGCATTGTGATGGCAAGAGGAAGGAGCATTGGGATGAGAAGGCCATGGAGCATTCTGATGATATGTGTCATGGAGGTTTGTGATGACAAGGACATGGAGCAATGTGATGAGAACCTTCATGGAGCATTGTGATGGCAATGACATGGAGCATTGTGATGACAAGTTTTATGGATAATTGTGATGACAAAGGTCATGGAGCATTATGATGACAAGGGCGTTGTGCATTGTGATGAGAAGGGTAGGGAGCATTGTGATGACAGGGTCATGGAGCAATTTGATGAAAACTGTCATGGAACATTTTGATGACAGGGGTTATGGAACATTGTGATGCCAGGGCTCATCGAACATTGTGATGATAAGTGCATGTAGCATTGTGATGACAGGAGTCATGGCACATTTTGATGACAGGGGTGAGGGAATATTGTGACGAATAGTGATGTAACATTGTGTTATCAGTGGTGAGAGAACATTTTGGTGAGAAGTCCATGGAGCATTGTGATGACAATGTTCATGGAGCATTGTGATGACAAGATTGTGGAGCACTGTGATGACAAGTGCATGGTGCATTGGGATGACATGTGTCATGGAGCATTGTGCTGACAAGCACATGGAGCATTGTGATGACAAGGGTCATGGAGCATTGTGCTGAGAAAGGCATAGAGCATTGTGATGACAAGGGTCAAAGAGCATTGTGATGAAATGTTCATGGAGCATTGTGGTTAAAAAGGTCACAGAGACTGTTGATGACGAGGTCATGGACCATTGTGATGACAAAGGTCATGAAGCATGGTGATAACTGGAGTCACGGAGCATTGTGATGACAGGGGTCATGGAGCATTGTGATAACAAGGGCATGGAACATTGTGATGAAAAGGGCATGGAGCATTGGTCTAATAAGTTTCATGGATTATTGCGATGACAGTTGTAATGGCGCATTGTGATGACAAGGGAATGGAGCATTGCGATGACCAGGTCATGCAGTATTTTGAAGACAGGTGTCAGGGAGCATAGTGATGACATATGTAATGGCCCATTGTGATGACAATCGCATGGAGCATTGTGATGCCAAGTGTCATGGAGGATTCTGATGACAAAGGTAATGGAGCATTGTGATGGCAGTGGAATGGAGCATTGTTATGACAAAGGGCAGGGAGCACTGTGCTGACAAGTGCATGGAGAATTGTGATGATAAGGGTCATGGAGCATTCTGATGACAAGCTTGTGGAGTATTTTGATGACAATGGCATGGAACATTGTAATGAAAATGGCATGGGGCATTGTGATAAAAAAGGCATGGAGCCTTTTCGTGACAGGGTTCAAGGAGCATTTTGATGACAAGTGTCAGGGAGCATTGTGATGAAAACTGTATTGAGAATTGTGATGACACAGGTCATGGAGCATTGTGATGAAAAGGGCATGGATTATTGTGATGACAGGCATCATGGAGCATTGTGATGACAAGTGTTATGGAACATTGTGATCATAAGGGTTTGGAGCATTGTGATGACAGAAGTCATGGATCATTTTGATTTCAAGGAGCATGGAGCATTGTGATGACAAGGGCATGTAACATTTTGCTGACAAAGGCATGGAGCATTGTGATGACAAGTTTCATGGAGCACTGTGATGACAAGCGTCATGGAGCATTGTGAATACAGGGGTGATGGAGCATTGGGATGACAAGGGCATGGATCATTGTGATGACAAGGGTCATGTAGCATTGGGCTGAAAATGTTCATGGAGTATTGTGATGACAGGGGTCATGGAGCATTGTGATGACAGAGGTCATGGAGAATTTTGATTTCATTGTGCTGACAATAGCCGGAAGCATTATGATGATTGGCATGATGCATTGTGATGACAGGGTTCATGGAGCATTGAGATGAAAAGGGGCATGGAGCATTGTGATTACAGGGGTCTTGGAGCATTGTGATGACAAGGGCATGGAGCATTGTGTGGTGAAGGACATGGAACATTCTGATGACATGTGTCATGGAGCTTTGTGATGACAAGGGCATGGAGCATTGTGAATACAGGAGTCTTGGAGCATTGTGATGACAATGGAATGGAGCATGGTGATGACAAGGTCCTGGAACATTGTGATGAGATGACCATGGAGACTTGTGATGACAAGCCTCATGGAGCTTTCTGATGAAAAGGGGCATGGAGCATTGTGATTACAGGGGTCTTGGAGCATTGCGATGACAAGGGCATGGAGCATTGTGAGGAGAAGTCCCTGGAACATTGTGATGACGTGCGTCATGGAACTTTGTGATGAAAAGGGCATGGAGCATTGTGATTACAGGGGTCTTGGAGCATTGTGATGACAATGGTCATGGAGCCTTGTGATGACAAGGCCGTGGAACATTGTGATGGCAGGGGTCATGGAACATTGTTATGACAGAGGTAATGGAGCACTGTGATGAGAAGGGCATTGAGCATTGGTCTGAAATGTTTCATGGATTGTTGTGATGAGAGTGGGCATGGAGCATTGTGATGACAAGGACACGGAACACTGTGATACATGGGTCATGGAGGATTGTAATGACAAGTGCATGGAGCATTGTGATGGGAAGGGCATCGAGCATTGTGATGACAAATGTCATGATGCTTTGTGATGACAAGGGCATGGAGCCATGTGATGAGAGGTTTCATGGAGCATTGTGATGACAATGACATGGAGCATTGTGATGCCAACTGTTATGGAGGTTTTTGATGACAAATGTCATGGAGCATTTTGATGACAAGGGTGCGGTGCATTGTGATGAGAAGGGCAGGGAGCATTTTGATGACAGGGTCATGCAGCAATTTGATGAAAAGTGTAATGGAACATTTTGATGACAGTGGTTATAGAACATTGTGATGCCAGGGGTCATGGATCTTTGGGATGAAAAGGGTCATGGAGCATTTTGATGACAGGGGTTATGGAACATTGTGATGTCAGATGTTATGGAACATTGTGCAGATAAGGGGATGTAGCATTGTGATGACAGGGGTCATGGAACATTGTGATAACCGGGGTGAGGGAGGATTGTGATGACTAGTGATGGAACATTTTGATATCTCATGTGAGAGAGCATTTGGATGAGAAGTTCATGGAGCATTGTGATTACAAGGTTTATAGATCATAGCGATGACAAGTTTGTGGATCATTGTGATGAAAAGGGCATGGCACATTGTGATGACAAATGTCATGGAGCATTGTTCTGACAAAGGCATGGAGCACTGTGATGACAAGGGTCACGGCGCATTGTGATGAAAAGTTCATGGAGCTTTCTGATTAAAATGGTCACAGAGCCTTGTTATGACGTGGTCATGTACTGTTGTGATGACAAAATTTATGAAGCATTGTGATGACTGGAGTCAAGGAGCATTGTGATGACAGGGGTCATGGAGCATTGTGATGACAAGGGCATGGTGCACTGTGATGACAGGGGCATAGAGCATTGGTATGACAAGTTTCATAGATGATTGTGATGACAGTGGACATGGTGCATTGTGATGACAAGGGCATGGAGCATTGTGAAGACAAGGGCATGGAGTATTGTGAAGAGAGATGTCAGGGAGCATTGTGATGACATATGTCATGGTCCATTGTGATGACAATGGCATGGAGCATTGTGATGCCAAATGTAATGGAGGATTGTAATGACAAATATAATGGAGCATTGTGATGACTAGGGCTTGGAGCATTATGATGACAAGGGCCATTGAGAATTTTCATGACAATGTCGTGAAGCATTGTGATGACAATGTCCTGGAGCATTGTGAGGAGAAAACCATGGAGCATTGTGATGACAATTCTCATGGAGCATACTGATGAAAAGGGGCATGGAGCATTCTGATTACAGGGGTCTTAGAACATTGTGATAACAAGGGCATGGAGCATTGTGAAGACAAGGGCATGGAGCAGTGGTCTAATAAGTTTCATGGATTATTGTGATGACAGTTGGAATGGCGCATTGTGATGACAAGGGCATGGAGCATTGTGATGACCAGGTCATACAGTATTGTGAAAACAGGTGTGACGGAGCATTGTGATGACATATGTATTATTCCATTGTGATGACAATGGCATGGAGCATTGTGATGCCAAGTGTCATGGAGGATTCTGATGACAAAGGTAAAGGAGCATTGTGATGACAAGCTTCAGGGAGTATTGTGCTGACAAGTGCATGGAGAATTGTGATGACAAGGGTCATGGAACATTCTGATGACAAGCTTGTGGAGTATTTTGATGACAATGGCATGGAGCATTGTGAAGAAAACGGCATGGGAATTTGTGATGAAAAAGGCAACGAGCCTTTTCGTGACAGGGTTCAAGGAGCATTCTGACGACAAGTGTCAGGGAGCATTGTGATGACAAGTGTATTGAGAATTGTGATGACAAAGGTCATGGAGCACTGTGATGAAAAGGGCATGGAGTATTGTGATGACAGGCATCATGGGGCGTTGTGATGAAAAGTGTTATGGAACATTGTGATCACAAGGTTTTGGAGCATTGTGATGACAGAGGTCATGTATCATTTTGATTTCAAGGAGCATGGAGCATTGTGATGACAAGGGCATGAAGCAATGTGATCCCAAAGTTCATGGAGGTTAGTGATGACAATGGTAATGGGGTATTGTGATGACAAGCGCATAGAGCATTGTAATGACAAGGTGATGTAGCATTTTGCTGACAAAAGCATGGAGCATTTTGATGACAGGTGTCATTGAGCACTGTGATGACGAGCGTCACGGAGCACTGTGAATACAGGGGTCATGGAGCATTGGGCTGAAAATGTTCATGGATTATTGTGATGACAGGGGTCATGGAGAATTGTGATGACTAGGGAATGGACCATTGTGATGACAAGAGTCCCGGATCATTGTGTTGTCAGCGATCATGGAGTGTTGTGATGACAGTGATCATGGAGCATTGTGATGATATTGGTCTTGGAGCATTGTGATGAGAAGGTCATGGGGCATTGGGCTGAAAATTTTCATGGAGTATTGTGAAGACAGGGGTCATGGAGCATTGTGATGACAAGGGAATGGAGCATGGTGTTGACAATGTCCTGGAGCATTGTGATGAGATGACAATGGAGACTTGTGATGACAAGTCTCATAGAGCATTCTGATGAAATGGGGCAAGGAGCATTGTGATTACAGGGGTCTTGGAGCATTGTGATGAGAAGGGCATGTAGCATTCTGTGGAGAAGGCCATGGAACATTCTGATGGCATGCGTCCTGGAGCTCTGTGAAGACAAGTGCATGGAGCTTTGTGATTACAGGGGTCTTGGAGCATTGTGATGATAAGGGTCATGGAGCCTTGTGATGACAAGGCCCTGGAACATTTTGATGGCAGGGGTCATGGAGCATTGTTATGACAGAGGTAATGGTGCATTGTGATGAGAAGGGCATGGAGCATTGTGATGACCATGTCATGCAGTACTGTGAAAAGTGATGTCACGGAGCATTGTGATGACATATGTATTGGCCCATTGTGATGACAATGGCATGGAGCATTGTGATGCCAAGTGTCATGAAGGATTCTGATGACAAAGGTAATGGAGCATTGTGATGACAATGGCTTGGAGCATTGTGATGACAAGGGTCAGGGAGCATTGTGCTGACAAGTGCGTGGAGAATTGTGATGGCAAGGGTCATAGAGCATTCATATGAAAAGCTGGTGGAGTATTTTGATGACAATGGCATGGAGCATTGTGATGAAAACGGCATGGGGCTTTGTGATGAAAAAGGCATGGAGCCTTTTCGTGACAGGGTTCAAGGAGCATTCTGACGACAAGTGTCAGGGAGCATTGTGATGACAAGTGTATTGAGAATTGTGATGACAAAGGTCATGGAGCATTGTGATGAAAAGGGCGTGGAGTATTTGGAGACAGGCATCATGGAGCGTTGTGATGACAAGTGTTATGGATCATTGTGATCACAAGGGTTTGGAGCTTTGTGATGACAGATGTCATGGATCATTTTGATTTCAAGGAGCATGGAGCATTGTGATGACAAGGGCATGAAGCAATGTTAACCCAAGGTTCATGGAGGATTGTGATGACAATGGTAATGGAGTATTGTGATGACAAGCGCATAGAGCATTGTAATGACAAGGTCATGTAGCATTGTGCTGACAAAAGCATGGAGCATTGTGATGACAAATGTCATGGAGCACTGTGATGACAAGCGTCACGGAACATTGTGAATACAGGGGTCATGGAGCATTGGGATGACAAGGGCATGTATCATTGTGATGACAAGTGTCATGGAGCATTGGGCTGAAAATATTCATGGAGTATTGTGATGACAGGGGTCATGGAGCATTGTGATGACAGAGATCATAGAGAGTTTTGATTTCATTGTGCTCACAATAGCCCGAAGCATTATGATGATTGTCATGATGCTTTGTGATGACAGTGTTCATGGAGCATTGTGATGAATAGGGGCATGGAGCATTGTGATTACAGGGGTCTTGGAGCATTGTGATGACAAGGGCATGGAGCATTTTGATGAGAAGGACATGGAACATTCTGATGACATGTGTCATTGTGCTTTCTGATGACAAGGGCATGGAGCATTGTAATTACTGTGGTCTTGGAGCATTGTGATGACGAGTGTCATGGAGCCTTGTGATGACAAGGCCATGGAACATTGTGATGGCAGGTGTCATGGAGCGTAGTTATGACAGGGGTAATGGAGCATTGTGATGAGAAAGGCATGGAGCATTGTGATTACTAGGTTTATGGAGCATTGCGATGAGAAATTTGTGGACCGTTGGGATGAAAAGCACATGGCACATTGTGATGACAAGTGTCATGGAACATTTTTCTGACAAAGGCATGGAGCTTTGTGATGACAAGTGTCATGGAGCATTGTGATGAAAAGTTCATGGAGCATTGTGGTTACAAAAGTAACAGAGCCTTGTGATGACACGGGTATTGACCATTGTGATGACAAATGTTATGAAGAATTGTGTTGACTGGAGTCACGGAGCATTGTGATGACAGGGGTCATGGAGCATTGTGATGAAAAGGGCATGGAGCATTGTGCTGAGAAAGGCATAGAGCATTGTGATGACGTGTCATGGAGCACTGTGATGACAAGCGTCACGGACCATTGAGAATACAGGGGTCATGGAGCATTAGGATGCCAAGGGCATGGATCATTGTGATGACAAGGGTCATGGAGAATTGGGCTGAAAATGTTCCTGGAGTATTGTGATAACAGGTGTCTTGGGGCATTGTGATTACAGGGGTCTTGGAGCATTATGATGACAACTGTCACGGATCATTGGGTTGTCAGGTGTCATGGGGTGTTGTGATGACAGTGGTCATGGAGCATTGTGATGATATTGATCATGGAGCATTGTGATGAGAAGGTCATGGAGCAGTGGGCTGAAAATATTCATGGAGTATTGTGATGATAGGGTTCATGGAGCATTGTGATGACAACGGAATGGAGCATGATGATGACAAGGTCCTGGAGCATTGTGATGAGATGACCATGGAGACTTGTGATGAGAAATCTCATGGAGCATTCTGATGAAATTGGGCATGGAGCATTGTAAATACAGGGGTCTTGGAGCATTGTGATGACAAGGGCATGGAGCATTGTGATTACAGGGGTCTTGGAGAATTGTGATCACAAGGGCATGGAGCATTGTGAGGAGAAGGCCATGGAACATTCTGATGACATGCGTCATGGAGCTTTGTGATGATAAGGGCATGGAGCATTGTGATGATATTGGTCTTTGAGCATTGTGATGAGAATGTCATGGAGCAATGGGCTGAAAGTGTTCATGGAGTATTTTGATGACAGGGGTCATGGAGCATTGTGATGACAACGGAATGGAGCATGGTGATGACAAGGTCCTGGATCATTGTGATGAGATGACCATGGAGACTTGTGATGACAGGTCTCATGGAGCATTCTGATGAAATGGGGCATGGATCATTGTGATTAAGGGGTCTTGGAGCATTGTGATGACAAAGCCTTGGAGCATTGTGAGGAGAAGGCCATGGAACATATTGATTACATGTGTCATGGAGTTTTGTGATGATAAGTACATGGAGCATTGTGATTACTGTGGTCTTGGAGCATTGTGATGACAAGGGTCATGGAGGCTTGTGAAGAAAAGTCCGTGGAACATTGTGATGGCACGGGTCATGGAGCATTGTTATGACAGTGGTAATGGAGCATTATGATGAGAAGGGCATTGAGCATTTTTCTGAAATGTTTCATGGATTATTGTGATGAGAGTGGGCATGGAGCATTGTGATGACAAGGGCACGGAACACTGTGATACATGGGTCATGGAGGATTGTAATGACAAGGGCATGGAGCATTGTGATGGGAATGGCATCGAGCATTGTGATGACAAGGGCATGGAGCCATGTGATCCCAAGGTTCATGGAGGATAGTGATGACAATGGTAATGGAGTATTGTGATGACAAGCGCATAGAGCATTGTAATGACAAAGTCATGTAGCATTTTGCTGACAAAGGCATGGAGCATTGTAATGACTGGTGTCATGGAGCACTGTGATGACAAGCGTCACGGAGCATTTTCAATACAGGTGTCAAGGAGCATTGGGATGACAAGGGCATGGATCATTGTGATGACAAGCGTCATGGAGCATTGGGCTGAAAATATTAATGGAGTATTGTGATGACAGGGGTCATGGAGCATTGTGATGACTAGGGAATGGAGAATTGTGATGACAAGAGTCCCGGATCATTGTGTTGTCAGGTGTCATGGATTGTTGTGATGACAGTGGTCATGGAGCATTGTGATGATATTGGTCTTTGAGCATTGTGATGAGAACGTCATGGAGCATTGGGCTGAAAATATTCATGGAGTATTGTGATGACAGGGGTCATGGAGCATTGTGATGACTAGGGAAAGGAGCATGGTGATGACAAGGTCCTGGAGCATTGTGATGAGATGATGATGGAGACTTGTGATGACAAGTCTCATGGAGCATTCTGATGAAAAGGGGCATGGAGAATTGTGATTACAGGGGACTTGGAGCATTGTGATGACAAGGGTATTGAGCATTGTGATGAGAAGGCCATGGAACATTTTGATGGCATGTGTCATGGAGCTTTGTGATAACAAGGGCATGGAGCATTGTGATTACAGGGTTCTTGGAGCATTGTAATGACAAGGGTCAAGGAGCCTTGTGATGACAAGGCCGTGGAACATTTTGATGGCAGGGGTCATGGAGCATTGTTATGTCAGTGGTAATGGAGCATTGTGAGGAGAAGGGCATTGAGCATTGGTCTGAAATGTTTCATGGATTATTGTGATGAGAGTGGGCATGGAGCATTGTGATGACAAGGGCACGGTACACTGTGATACATGGGTCAATGAGGATTGTAATGACAAGGGCAAGGAGCATTGTGATGAGAAGGGCATCGAGCATTGTGATGACAATGTCATGGAGCTTTGTGATGACAATCGCATGGAACAATGTGATGAGAGTTTTCATGGAGCATTGTGATGAAAATGACATGGAGAACTGTGATGCCAAGGTCATGGAGCTTTGCGATGACAAATGTAATGAGGCATTTTGATGACAAATGTGTGGTGCATTGTGATGAGAAGGGCAGGGAGCATTTTGATGACAGGTTCATGCAGCAATTTGATGAAAAGTGTAATGGAACATTTTGATGACATGGGTTAGAGAACATTGTGATGCCAGGGATAATGGAGCTTTGGGATGAAAAGGGTCATGGAGCATTTTGATGACAGTGGTTATGGAACATTGTGATGTCAGCGGTCAAGGAACTTTGTGCTGATAAGGGGATGTAGCATTGTGATGACAGGGGTCATGGAACATTGAGATAACAGGGGTGAGCGAGGATTGTGATGACTAGTGATGGAACATTGTGATATCTCATGTGAGAGAGCATTTGGATGAGAAGTGCATGGAGCATTGTGATTACAAGGTTTATGGAGCATAACGATGACAAGGTTGTGGATCATTGTGATGAAAAGCGCATGGCATATTGTGATGACAAATGTCATGGAGCATTGTTCTGAAAAAGGCATGGAGCTTTGTGATGACAAGGGTCACGGTGCATTGTGATGAAATGTTCATGGAGCATTGTGGTTACAATGGTCACAGAGCCTTGTGATGATGCGGGAATGGACCATTGTGATTACAAACATTATGAAGCATTGTGATGACTGAAATCACGGAGCATTGTGATGACAGGGGTCATGGAGCATTGTGATAAGAACACCATGGATAATTGTGATGATGAGCGTCATGGGGTGTTGTGATGATAAGTGTTATGGAACATTGTGATCACAAGTGTTTGGAGCATTATTATGACAGGGGTCATGCTGAATATTGATTTCACTGTGATGACAATAGCTTGAAGCATTATGATGATGGGAATGGTGCATTGTGATGACAGGTTTCATGGAGCATTGAGATGAAAAGGGATATGGAGCACTGTGTTTACAGGGGTCTTGGAGCATTGTGATGACAAGGGCAAGGAGCATTGTGATGAGAAAGCCATGGAACATTCTGATGACATGTGTCATGGAGCTTTGTGATGACAAGGGCATGGAGCATTATGATATCAGGTGTCTTGAGCTTTGTGATGAGAATTCTCTTGGAACCTTGTGATGACAAGGCCGTGGAACATTGTGATGGCAGGGGTCATGGTGCATTGTTATGACAGGGTAATGGAGCATTGTGATGAGAAATGTATGGAACATTGGTCTGAAATGTTTCATGGATTATTGTGATGAGAGTGGGCATGGAGCATTGTGATGACAAGGGCACGGAACACTGTGATACATGGGGCATGGAGGATTGTAATGTCAAGGGCATGGAGCATTGTGATGAGAAGGGCATCGAGCATTGTGATGACAAATGTCATGAAGCTTTGTGATGACAAGGGCATGGAGCAATGTGATGAGAGGGTTCATAGAGCATTGTTATGACAATGACATGGAGAATTGTGATGTCAAGGGTCATGGTGCATTGTGATGAGAAGGGCAGGGAGCATTTTGATGAACGGGTAATGCAGCAATTTGATAAAAAGTGTAATGGAATATTTTGAGGGCAGGGGTTATAGAACATTGTGATGTCAGGGGTCTTGGAGCTATGGGATGAAAAGTGTCATGGAACATTTTGATGAAAGGGGTTATGGAACATTGTGATGGCAGTGGTCATGGAACACTGTGATGATAAGGGGATGTAGCATTGTGATGACTGGGTCATGGAACATTGTGATTACAGGGGTGAGGGAGTATTGTGATGACTAGTGATGGAACATTGTGATGTCCCTGTTGAGAGAGCATTTTGATGAGAAGTGCATGGACAATTGTGATTACAAGGTTTATGGAGCATTGCAATGACAAAGTTGTGAACCTTTGTGAGGAAATGCACGTGTCACATTGTGATGACAGTGGTCATGGAACACTGTTCTGACAAAGACATGGAGCACTGTGATGACAAGGGTCACTGAGAACTGTGATGAAAAGTTCATGGAGCATTGTGGTTACAAAGGTCACAGAGCCTTGTTATGACGCAGGCATGGACCATTGTCATGAAAAACTTTATGAAGCATTGTGATGACAGAAGTCACGGAGCATTGTGATGACACGGGTCATGGAACAGTGTGATGACAAGGGGATGGAGCATTGTGATGACAGGGGCATGGAGCATTGGTCTGACTAGTTTCAGAGATTATTGTGATGACAGTGGGCATAGTGCATTGTGATGAGAAGGGCATGGAGCATTGTGATGAGAAGGTCAAGGAGTACTGTGAAGACAGGTGTCAGGGAACATTGTGAAGACATATGTCATGGTCCATTGTGATGACAATGGCATGGAGCATTGTGATGCCAAATGTAATGGAGGATTGTGATGACAAATATAATGGAGCATTGTGATGATTAGGGCTTGGAGCATTATGATGACAAGGGCCATTGAGTATTTTCATTACAAGTTCGTGAAGCATTTTGATGACAATGCCCTGGAGCATTGTGATGACAAAACCATGGAGCCTTGTGATGACAAGTCTCATGGAGCATACTGATGAAAACGGGCATGGAGCATTGTGATTACAGGGGTCTTGGAACATTGTGATGACAGGGGCATGGAGCATTGTGAGGAGAAGACCAAAGAGCATTCTGATGGCATGCGTCATTGAGCTTTGTGATGACAAGGGCATGGAGCATTGTGATTATATGGGTCTTGGAGCATTGTGATGAAAAGAGCATGGATCATTGTGATGAAAAAAGCATGGAGACTTGTCATGACAGGGTTCAAGGAGCATACAGACAACAAGTGTCAGGGAGCATTTTGATAAAAAGTGTATTGAGCATTTTGATGACGAAGGTCATGGAGCATTGTGATGAGAAGAACATGGATAATTGTGATGACGAGCGTCATGGGGCATTGTGATGACAAGTGTCATGGAATATTGTGATCACAAGGGTTTGGAGCATTGTTATAACAGAGGTCATGGAACATTTTGATTTCTTTGTTATGACAATCACATGAAGCCTTATGATGATGGGCATGGTGCATTGTGATGACAGGGTTCATGGGTCATTGAGATGAAAAGTGGCATAGAGCATTGTGATTACAGTGTTCTTGGAGCAATGTGATGAGAAGGGTCATGGAGCCTTGTGATGACAAGGCCATGGAACATCGTGATGGCACGGGTCATGCAGCATTGTTATGACAGGGGTAATGGAGAATTGTGATGGCAAGGGCATGGAGCATTGTGATGAGAAAGCCATGGATCATTCTGATGACATGTGTCATGGAGCTATGTGAAGACAAGTGCATGGAGCAATGTGATGAGAGCCTTCATGGCGCATTGTGATGAGAATGACATGGAGCATTGTGATGCCAAGGGTCATGGATCTTTTTCATGACAAAGTCATGGAGCATTTTGATGGCAAGGGTGTTGTGCATTGTGATGAGAAGGGCAGGGAGCATTGTGATGACAGGGTCATGGAGCATTTTGATGAAAAGTGTCATGGAACATTTTAATGACAGGTGTTATGGAACATTGTGATGTCATGGGTCATCGAACATTGTGATGATAAGTGCATGTAGCATTGTGATGACAGGAGTCATGGAAAAATGTGATGACACGGGTGAGGGGGTATTGTGACAAACAGTGATGTAGCATTGTGATAACAGTGGTGAGAGAGCATTTGGATGAGAAGTGCATGGATCATTGTGATGACAAATATTATGGAGCATTGTGATGACAAGATTGTGGAGCACTGTGATGACAAGCGCAAGGTGCATTGTGATGACATGTGTCATGGAGCATTGTGGTGACAAGCACATGGAGCTTTGAAATGACAAGGGTCAAAGAGCATTGTGATGAAAAGTTCATGGAGTATTGTGGTTAAAATGGTCACAGAGACTGTTCATGACGAGGGCATGGAGCATTGTGATGACACATGTCATGAAGCATTGTGATGACTGGAGTCACGGAGCATTGTGATGACAGGGGTCATGGAGCATTGTGATAACAAGGGCATGGAGCATTGTGATGACAAGGGCATGGATCATTGGTCTAATAAGTTTCATAGATTATTGTGATGACAGTTGGAATGGCGCATTGTGATGACAAGGGCATGGAGCATTGTGATGACCAGGTCATGCCGTATTGTGAAGACAGGTGTCAGGCAGCATTGTGATGACATATGTAACGGCCCCTTGACATGACAATGGAATGGAGCATTGTGATTCCAAGTGTCATGGAGGATTCTGATGACAAAGGTAATGGAGCATTTTGATGACAATGGCTTGGAGCACTATGATGACAAGGATCAGGGAGCATTGTGCTGACAAGTGCATGCAGAATTGTGATGACAAGGGTCATGGAGCAATCTGATGACAAGCTTGTGGAGTATTTTGATGACAATGGCATGGAGCATTGTGATGAAAGCGACATGGGGCATTGTGATGAAAAAGGCATGGAGCCTTTTCGTGACAGGGTTCAAGGAGCTTTCTGATGACAAATGTCAGGGAGCATTGTGATGACAAGTGTATTGAGAATTGTGATGACACAGTTCATGGAGCATTGTGATGAAAAGGGCTCGGAGTATTGTGAAGACAGGCATCATGGAGCGTTGTGATGACAAGTGTTATGGAACATTGTGATCACAAGGGTTTGGAGCCTTGTGATGACAGAGTTCAGGGATCATTTTTATTTCAAGGAGCATGGAGCATTTTGATGACAAGGGCATGAAGCAATGTCATCACAAGGTTCATGGAGGATAGTGATGACAATGGAAATGGAGTATTGTGATGACAAGCACATAGAGCACTGTAATGACAAGGTCATGTAGCATTTTGCTGACAAAGGCATGGAGCATTGTGATGACATGTGTCATGGAGCACTGTGATGACAAGCGTCACGGAGCATTGTGAATACAGGGGTCATGGAGCATTGGGATGACAAGGGCATGGATCATTGTGATGACAAGTGTCATGGAGAACTGGGCTGAAAATATTCATGGAGTGTTGTGATGACAGGGGTCATGGAGCATTGTGATGACTAGGGAATGGAGCATTGTGATGACAATTGTCCCGGATCATTGTGTTGTCAGGTGTCATGGAGTGTTGTGATGACCGTGGTCAAGGAGCGTTGTGAGGATATTGGCCATGGAGCATTGTGATGAGAATGTCGGGGAGCACTGGGCTGAAAATATTCATGGATTATTGTGATGATAGCGGTCATGGAGCATTGTGATGAAAAGTGAATGGAGCATGGTGATGACATGGTCCTAGAGCATTGTGATGAGAAGGCCATGGAGACTTGTGATGATAAGTCTCATGGAGCATTCTGATGAAAATGGGCATGGAGCATTGTGATTACTGGGATCTTGGAGCACTGTGAAGACTAGGGCATGGAGCATTGTGATGAGAAGGCTATGAAGCATTCTGATGACATGCGTCATGGAGCTTTTTGATGACAAGGGCAAGCAGCATTGTGATTACAGGGATCTTGGAGCATTGTGATAAAAAGGTCATGGATCATTGTGATGAAAAAGGCATGGAGACTTCTCATGACAGGGTTCAAGGAGCATACTGATGACAAGTGTCAAGGAGCATTGTGATGACAAGTGTATTGAGCATTGTGATGACAAAGATCATGGAACATTGTGATGAGTAGACCATGGATAATTGTGATGATGAGCGTCATGTGTTGTTGTGATGATAAGTGTTATGAAACATTGTGATCACAAGTGTTTGGAGCATTATGATGAAAGAGGTCATCGAGAATATTGATTTCTTTGTGATGACAATAGCCTGAAACATTATGATGATGGGCATGGTGCACTGTGATGACAGGGTTCATGGAGCATTGAGATAAAAAGCGGCATTGAGCATTGTGTTTACTGGGGTCTTGGAGCATTGTGATGAGAAAGGCATGGAGCATTGTGATGAGAAGGCCATGGGACATTCTGATGACATGCGTCGTGGATCTTTGTGATGACAAGTGCATGGAGCATTGTGATTACAGGGGTCTAGAACATTGTGATGACAAGTGTCATGGAACCTTGTGATGACTAGGCCGTGGAGCATTGTGATGGCAGGGATCATGGTGCATTGTTATGACAGAGGTAATGGAGCATTGTGATGAGAAGGGCATGGAACATTGGTCTGAAATGTTTCATGGATTATTGTGATGAGAGTGGGCATGGAGCATTGTGATGAGAAGGGCATCGAGCATTGTGATGACAAGTGTCATGGAGATTTGTGATGACAAGGGCATGGAGCAATGTGATGAGAGGGTTCATGTAGCATTGTGGTGACAATGACATGGAACATTGTGATGCCAAGGGTCATGGAGCTTTGTGATGACAAGTCATGGAGCATTTTGATGACAAGGGCATGGTGCATTGTGATGAGAATTGCAGGGAGCATTTTGATGACCGGGTCATGCAGCAATTTGATGAAAAGTGTAATGGAACATTTTGATGGCACGGGTTATAGAACACTGTGATGTCAGGGGTCTTGGAGCTTTGGGATGAAAAAGGTCTTGGAGCATTTTGATGACAGGGATATGGAACATTGTGATGTCAGAGGTCAAGGAACATTGTGATGATAAGGCAATGAAGCAGTGTGATGACAGTGTCATGGAACAGTTTGATTACATGGGTGAGGGAGTATTGTGATGACTAGTGATGTAACACTGTGATATCTCTGGTAAGAGAGCATTTTGATGAGAAGTGCATGGAACACTGTGATTACAATGTTTATGGAGCATTGCAATGACAAGGTTGGGGACCGTTGTGATGAAATGCGTGTGGCACATTGTGATGACAATGGTCATGGAGCATAGTTCTCACAAAGACAAGGAGCATTGTGATGACAAGGGTCACAGAGAATTGTGATGAAAATTTCATTGAGCATTGTGGTTACAATGGTCACAGAGCCTTGTGATGACGCGGGCATGGACCATTTTGATGACAAACGTTATGAACATTGTGATGACTGGAGTCACGGAGCACTGTGATGACAGGGGTCATGGAGAATTGTGATGACATGTGTCATGGAACATTGTGCGGAGAAAGGCATAGAGCATTGTGATGACAAGGGTCAAAGAGCATTGTGATGAAATGTTCATAGAGCATTGTGGTTAAAAAGGTCACAGGGACTGTTGATGACGAGGGCATTGACCATTGTGAGGACAAAGGTCATGAAGCATTGTGATGACTGGAGTCACGGAGCATTATGATGACAGGGGTCATGGACCATTGTGATGACAATGGCATGGAGCATTGTGATGACAAGGGCATGGAACATTGGTCTAATAAGTTTCATGGATTATTGCAATGAAATTTGGAATGGCGCATTGTGATGACAAGGGCATGGAGCATTTTGAGGACCAGGTCATGCATTATTGTGAAGACAGGTGTCACGGAGCATTGTGATGACATATGTAATGGCCCATTTTGATGACAATGGCATGGAGCATTTTGATGCCAATTGTCATGGAGGATTCTGATGACAAAGGTAATGGAGCATTGTGATGACAATGGATTGGAGCATTGTGATGACAAAGGTCAGGGAGCAGTGTGCTGACAAGTGCATGGAGAATTGTGATGACAAGGGTCATGGAGCATTCTGATGACAAGCTTGTGGAGTATTTTGATGACAATGGCATGGAGCATTGTGATGAAAAAGGCATGGGGCATTGTGATGAAAAATGCATGGAGCCTTTTCGTGACAGGGTTCAAGGAGCATTCTGATGACAAATGTCAGGGAGCATTGTGATGTCATGTATATTGAGAATTGTGATGACAAAGGTCATGGAGCATTGTGATGTCATGTATATTGAGAATTGTGATGACAAAGGTCATGGAGCATTGTGATGAAAAGTGCATGGAGTATTGTGATGACAGGCATCATGGAGCGTTGTGATGACAAGTGTTATGGAACATTGTGATCACAAGGGTTTGGAGCACTGTGATGACAGAGGTCCTGGATCATTTTGATTTCAAGGAGCATGGAGCATTGTGATGACAAGGGCATGAATCAAAGTGATCCCAAGGTTCATAGATGATTGTGATGACAATGGAAATGGAGTATTGTGAAGAAAAGTGCACAGAGCATTGTAATGAGAAGGGCATGTAGCATTTTGCTGAAAAAGGCATGGAACATTGTGATGACATGTGTCATGGAGCACTGTGATGACAAGCGTCACGGAGCATTGTGAATACAGGGGTCATGGAGCATTGCGATGACAAGGGCATGGATCATTTTGATGACAAGGGTCATGGAGCAGTGGGCTGAGAATGTTCATGGAGTGTTGTGATGCCAGGGGTCATGGAGCATTGTGATGAATAGGGCATGGAACATTGTGATGAGAAGGCCATGGAGGATTCTGATGACATGCGTCTTGGAGATTTGTGATGACAAGGGCATGGAGCATTGGGATTACAGGGATCTTGGAGCATTGTGATGAAAAGGGCATGGATCATTGTGATGAAAATGGCATGGAGCCTTGTTATGAGAGGTTTCAAGGAGCATACTGACGACAAGTGTCAGGGAGCATAGTGGTGACAAGTTTATTGAGCACTGTGATGACAAAAGTCATGGAGCATTGTGATGAGAAGACCATGGATAATTGTGATGATGAGCGTCATGGGGTGTTGTGATGATAATTGTTATGGAACATTGTGATCACAAGGGTTTGGAGCATTATGATGACAAAGGTCATGGAGAATATTGATTTCATTGTGATGACAATAGCCTGAAGCATTATGATGATGGGCATTATGCATTGTGATGACAGGGTTCATGGAGCATTGAGATGAAAAGGGGCATGGAGCATTGTGATTACAAGGGTTTTGGAGCATTGTAATGACAAGGGCATGGAGCATTGTGATGAGAAGTCCATGGAACATTATGATGACATGCGTCACGGAGCTTTGTGATGACAAGGGCATGGAGCATGGTGATTTCAGGGGTCTTGAGCATTATGATGACAAATGTCATGGAACCTTGTGATGACTAGGCCGTGGAAAATTGTGATGGCAGGGGTCAAGGAGCATTGTTATGACAGGTGTAATGGAGCATTTTGATGAGAAGGGCATGGAACATTGGTCTGAAATGTTTCATGGATTATTGTGATGAGAGTGGTCATGGAGCATTGTGATGACTAGGGCACGGAACACTGTGATACATGGGTCATGCAGGATTGCAATGACAAGGGCATGGAGCATTGTGATGAGAAGTGCATCGAGCATTGTGATGACAACAGTCATGGAGCTTTGTGATGACAAGGGAAAGGAGCAATATGATGAGAGTTTTCATGGAGCATTGTGATGACAATGACATGGAGCATTGTGATGCCAAGGGTCATGGAGCTTTGTGATGACAAGTCATAGAGCATTTTGATGATAAGGGTGTGGTGCATTGTGATGAGAAGGGCACGGAGCATTTTGATGACCGGCTCATGCATCAATTTGATAAAAATTTTAATGGAACATTTTGATGGCAGGGCTTAAAGAACATTGTGATGCCAGGGGTCTTGGAGCTTTGGGATGAAACGGGTCATGGAGCATTTTGATGACAGGGGTCATGGAACATTGTGATGTCAGGGTTCATGGAACATTGTGATGGTAAGTGGATGTAGCATTGTGATGACAGGGTCATGGAACATTGTGATTACAGGGGTGAGGGAGTATTTTGATGACTAGTGATGGAACATTGTGATATCTCTGGTGAGAGAGCATTTTGATGAGAAGTGCATGGAGCATTGTGATTACAAGGTTTATGGTGCATTGCAATGACAAGTTTGTGGACCGTTGTGATGAAATGCGTGTGGCACATTGTTATGACAATATTCATGAAGCATTGTTCTGACAAAGACATGGAGCACTGTGATGACAAGGGTCACAGAGAATTGTGATGAAATGTTCATGGAGCATTGTTGTTACAAAGGTCACAGAGCCTTGTGATGACGTGGGCATGGACCATTGTGATAATAAACGTTATGAAGCATTGAGATGACTGGAGCCACGGAGCATTGTGATGACAGGGGTCATGGAGCATTGTGATAACAAGGGTATGGAGCATTGTGATGCCAAATGTAATGGAGGATTGTGATGACAAATATAATGGAGCATTGTGATGGTTAGGGCTTGGAGCATTATGATGACAAGGGCCATTGAAAATTTTCATGACAAGGTCGTGAAGCATTGTGATGACAATTTCCTGGAACATTGTGATGAGAAAACCATGGAGCCTTGTGATGACAAGTCTCATGGAGCATACTGATGAAAAGGGGCATGGAGCATTGTGATTACAGGGGTCTTGGAACACTGTGATGACAAGGGCATTGAGCATTGTGAGGAGAAGACCAAGGAGCATTCTGACGGCATGCGTCATTGAGCTTTGTGATGACAAGGGCATGGAGCATTGTGATTACAGGGGTCTTGGAGCATTGTGATGAAAAGGGCATAGATCATTGTGATGAAAATGGCATGGAGCCTTGTCATGACAGGGTTCAAGGAGCATATTGATGACAAGTGTCAGGGAGCATTGTGATGACAAGTGCATTTGAGAATTGTGATGACAAAGATCATGGAGCTGTGTGATGAGAAGACCATGTATAATTGTGATGGCAAGCGTCATGGGGCATTGTGATGACAAGTGCTTTGGAATATTGTGATCACAAGGGTTTGGAGCATTTTTATGACAGACGTCCTGGAGCATTTTGATTTCATTGTGATGACAATAGCATGAATCATTATGATGATGGGCATGGTGCATTTTGATGACAGGGTTCATGGATCATTGGGATGGAAAGGGGCATAGAGCATTGTGATTAGAGTGTTCTTGGATCATTGTGATGAGAAGTGTCATGGAGCTTTGTGATGACAAGGCCATGGAATATCGTGATGGCAGGGGTCATGGAGCATTGTTATCACAGTGTAATGGAGCATTGTGATGGTAAGGGCATGGAGCATTGTGATGAGAAGGCCATGGGGCATTCTGATGACATGTGTCATGGAGATTTGTGAAAACAAGGACATGGAGCAAAGTGATGAGAGCATTCATGGAGCACTGGTATGGCAATAACATGGAGCATTGTGATGCCAAGGGTCATGGATCTTTGTGATTGCAAAGGTCATGGAGCATTTTGATGGCAAGGGCGTTTTGCATTGTGATTAGAAAGTCAGGGAGCATTCTGATGACAGTGTCATAGAGCTATTTGATGAAAACTGTCATGGAACATTTTGATGACAGGTGTTATGGAACATTGTGATGTCAGGGGTCATCGAACATTGTGATGATAAGTGCATATAGCATTGTGATGACTGGAGTCATGGAATATTGTGATGACAGGGGTGAGGGAGTATTGTGACAAATAGTGATGTAGCATTGTGATATCAGTGGTGACAGAGCATTTTGATGAGAAGTGCATGGAGCATTGTGATGACATATTTTAAGGAGCATTGTGATGACAAGTGCATGGTGCATTGTGACGACATGTGTCATGAAGCATTCTGCTGACAAGCGCATGGAGCACTGTGATGACAAGTGTATTGAGAATTGTGATGACAATGGTCATGGAGCATTGGAATGAAAAGGGCAAGGAGTATTGTGATGACAGGCATCATGGAGCGTTGTGATGACAAGTGTTATGGAACACTGTGATCACAAGGGTTTGGAGCATTGTGATGACAGTGGTCATGGATTGTTTTGATTTCAAGGATCATGGAGCATTGTGATGACAAGGGCATGAAGCAATGTGATCCCAAGATACATGGAGGATTGTGATGACAATGGAAATGGAGTATTGTGATGACAAGCGCATAGAGCATTGTAATGACAAGGTCATGTAGCATTTTGCTGACAAAGGCATGGAGCATTGTGATGACATGTGTCATGGAGCACTGTGATGACAAGCATCACGGAGCATTGCGAATACAGGGGTCATGGAGCATTGGGATGACAAGGGTATGGATCATTGTGATGGCAAGTTTCATGGAGCACTGGGCTGAAAATGTTCATGGAGTGTTGTGATGACAGGGGTCATGGAGCATTGTGATGACTAGGGAATGGAGCATTGTGATGAAAAGAGTCCCGGATCATTGCATTGTCAGGTGTCATGGAGTGTTGTGATGACAGTGGTCATGGAGCATTGTGATGATATTGGCCATGGAGCATTGTGATGAGTAGGTCGTGGAGCATTGGGCTGAAAATGTTCATGGATTATTGTGATGACAGGGGTCATGGAGCATTTTGATGACAAGGGAATGGAGCATGGTGATGACAAGGTCCTGGAGCATTGTGATGAGAAGAACATGGAGACTTGTGATGACAAGTCTCATGGAGCATTCTGATGAAAAGGGGCATGGAACATTGGGATTTCAGGGGTCTTGGAGCATTGTGCTGACAAGTGCATGGAGAATTGTGATCACAAGGGTCATGGAACATTCTGGTGACAAGCTTGTGGAGTATTTTGATGACAATGGCCTGGAGCATTGTGATGAAAACGGCATGGGGCTTTGTGATGAAAAAGGCATGGAGCTTTTTCGTGACAGGGTTCAAGGAGAATTCTGATGACAAGTGTCAGAGAGCATTGTGATGACAATTGTATTGAGAATTGTGATGACAAAGGTCATGGAGCATTGTGATGAAAAGGGCATGGAGTATTGTGATGACAAGCATCATGGAGCGTTGTGATGACAAGTGTTATGGAACATTGTGATCACAAGAGTTTGGAGCATTGTGATGACAGTGGTCATGGAGCATTGTGATGATATTGGCCAAGGAGCATTGTGATGAGTAGGTCGTGGAGCATTGGGCTGAAAATATTCATGGATTATTGTGATGACAGGGGTCATGGTGCATTGTGATGACAAGGGAATGGAGCATGGTTATGACAAGGTCCTGGAGCATAGTGATGAGAAGACCATGGAGACTTGTGATGACAAGTCTCATGGAGCATTCTGATGAAAAGGGGCATGGAGCATTGTGATTACAAGGGTCTTGGTGCATTGTGATGACTAGGGCATGGAGCATTGTGATGAGAAGGTCATGGAGCATTCTGATGATATGCGTCATGGAGTTTTTTGATGACTAGGACATGGAGCATTGTGATTACAGGGATCTTGGAGCATTGTGATGAAAAGGGCATGGATCATTGGGATGAAAAAGGCATGGAGACTTGTCATGACAAGGTACAAGGAGCATACTGACGACAAGTGTCAGGGAGCATTGTGATGACAAAGATCATGGAGCATTGTGATGAGAAGACCATGGATAATTGTGATGATGAGCGTCATGGGGTGTTGTGATGATAAGTGTTATGGAACATTGTGATCACAAGGGTTTGGAGCATTATGATGACAGAGGTCATGGAGAATATTGATTTCATTGTGATGACAATAGCCTGAAGCATTATGATGATGGGCGTGGTGCATTGTGATGACAGGGTTCATGGAGCATTGAGATGAAAAGGGATATGGAGCACTGTGTTTACAGGGGTCTTGGAGCATTGTGATGACAAGGGCATGGAGCATTGTGATGAGAAGGCCATGGAACATTCTGATGACATGCGTCATGGAGCTTTGTGATGACAAGTGCATGGAGCATTGTGATTACATGGGTCTTCAGCGTTCTGATGACAAGTGTCATGGAACCTTTTGATGACTAGGCCGTGGAACATTGTGATGGCAGGTGTCATGGTGCATTGTTATGACAGGGGTAATGGAGCATGGTGATGAGAACGGCATGGAACATTGGTCTGAAATGTTTCATGGATTATTGTGATGAGAGTTTGCATGGAGCATTGTGATGACAAGGGTACGGAACACTATGTTACATGGGTCATTCAGGATTGTAATGACAAGTGCATGGACCATTGAGATGAGAAGGGCATCGAGCATTGTGATGACAAGTGTCATGGAGCTTTGTGATGACAAGGGCATTGAGCAATGTGATGAGGGGGTTCATTGAGCATTGTGATGACAATGACATGGAGCATTGTGATGCCAAGGGTCATGGAGATTTGTGATGACAAGTAATGGAGCATTTTGATGACAAGGGCATGGTGCATTGTGATGGGAAGGACAGGGAGCATTTTGATGACCGGGTCATGCAGCAATTTAATGAATAGTGTAATGGATCATTTTGATTGCAGGGGTTATAGAACATTGTGATGTCAGGGGTCTTGGAGCTTTGGGATGAAAAGGGTCATGGAGCATTTTGATGACAGGGGTCATGGAACATTGTGATGATAAGGGGATGTAGCAGTGTGATGACAGGGTCATGGAACATTGTGATTACAGGGGTGAGGGAAAATTGTGATGACTAGTGATGGAACACTGTGATATCTCTGGTGAGAGAGCATTTTTATGAGAAGGGCATGGAGCATTGTGATTACAAGGATTATGGAGCACTGCAGTGACAATGTTGTGGACCACTGTGATGAAATGCGCGTGGCACATTTTGAAGACAATGGTCATGGAGCATTGTTCTGACAAAGACATGGAGCATTGTGATGACAAGGGTCACAGAGAATTGTGATGAAAATTTCATGGAGCATTGTGGTTACAAAGGTCACAGAGCCTTGTGATGACACGGGCATGGACCACTGTGATGACAAACTTTATGAAGCATTGAGATGACTGGAGTCACGGAGCATTGTGATGACAAGGGTCATGGAGCATTGTGATGACATGTGTCATGGAGCATTGTGCTGACAAGCGCATGGAGCATTGTGATGACAAGGGTCATGGAGCATTGTGCTGAGAAAGGCATAGAGCATTGTGATGACAAGGGTCAAAGAGCATTGCGATGAAAAGTTCATGGAGCATTCTGGTTAAAATGTCACAGAGACTGTTGATGAGGAGGGCATAAACCATTGTGATGACAAATGTCATGAAGCATTGTGATGACTGGAGTCACGGAGCGTTGTGATGACAGGGGTCATGGAGCATTGTCATAACAAGGGCATGGAGCACTGTGATGACAAGCGTCATGGAGCATTGTGATTACAGGGTTCATGGAGCATTGGGATGACAAGGGCATTGAACATTGGGATGAGAATGTCATGGAGCGTTCTGATGACATACATCATGGAGCTTTGTGATGACAAGGGTATGGAACATTGTGATTACAGGGATCTTGGAGCACTGTGATGACAAGGGAATTGAACATTGGGATGAGAATGTCATGGAGCTTTCTGATGACATGCATCATGGAGCTTTGTGATGACAAGGGCATGGAGCATTGTGATTATAGGTGTCTTGGAGCACTGTGAGGAAAAGGGCATGTAACATTTTGATGAAAAAGGCATGGAGCCTTGTCATGACAGGGTTCAAGGAGCATAATGATGACAAGTGTAAGGGACCATTGTTATGACAAGGGTATTGAGCACTGTGATGACAAATGTCATGGAGCATTGTGATGAGAAGACCATGGATAATTGTGATGACGAGCGTTATGGGGATCTGTGATGATAAGTGTTAGGGAATATTGTGATCACAAGGATTTGGAGCATTGTGATGACAGACGTCATAGAGCATTTTGATTTCATTGTGATGACAATAGCATGAAGCATTATGATGATGTGCATTGTTGCATTGTGATGACAGCGTTCATGGAGCATTGAGATGAAAAGGGGCATGGAGCAATATGATTACAGGAGTCTTGGATCATTGTGATGAACAGGGCATGGGACATTGTTCTGAAATATTTCATGGATTATTGTGATGAGAGGGGGCAAGGAGCACTGTGATAACAAGGGCACGGAACACTGTGATACATGGTTCATGGAGGATTGTAATGACAAGCGCATGGAGCATTGTGAGAAGAATGGCATCGAGCATTGTGATGAAAAGCATCATGGATCCTGTGATGACAAGGGCTTGGAACAATGTGATGAGAGGTTTTTGGAGCATTGTGATGACAATGGCATGGAGCATTGTGATGGCAATTGTCATGGAATTTTGTGATGACAAAGGTCATGGAGCATTTTGATGACAAGGGTGTGGTGAATTATCTTGTGAAGGGCAGGGAGCATTGTGATGACAGGGTCATGGAACAATTTGATGAAAAGTGTCATGGAACATTTTGATGACAGGGGTTATGGAACATTGTGATGTCAGGAGTCATGGAACATTTTCATGACGGTGTTGTGGACCATTGTGATGACAGGGGAGTGAGTGTATTGTGATTACTAGTGAGGGAACATTTTGATATCATTTGTGAGAGAGCATTTTGATGCGAAGTGCATGGAGCATTGTGATGACAAGTTTTATGGAGCATTGTGATGACAAGGTTGTGGAGCATTGTGATGACAAGCACATGGCGCATTGTGATGACATGGGTCATGGAGCACTGTGATGACAAAGACATGGAGCAATGTGATGACAAGGGTCACCGAGCATTGTGATGAAAATTTCATGGAGCATTTTGGTGACAAAGGTCACAGAGCCTTGTGATGACGAGGGCATGGACCATTGTGATGACAAAGGTAATGAAGCATTGTGATGACTGGTGTCACGGAGCACTGATGACAGGGGACATGGAGCATTGTGATGAAAAGGCAATGAGCATTGTGATGACAGGGGCATGGAGCATTGGCCTGACATGTTTCATGGATTATTGTGATGACAGTGGGCATGGTGCAATGTGATGACCAAGGCATGGAGCATTGTGATGAGAAAGTCATGGAGTATTTTGAAGACAGGTCTCAGGGAGAATTGTGATGACATATGTCATGGTCCAATGCGATGACAATGGAATGGAACATTGTGATGCCAAGTGTCATGGAGGATTGTGATGACAAATGTAATGGAGCATTTTGATGACAAGGTCTTGGAGCATTGTGATGACAATGGACATGGAGCATTGTGATGACAAGGGCATGGAGCATTGTGATGACAAGGGCCATTGAGAATTTTCATGACAAGTTCATGAAGCATTGTGATGAGAAGCACATGGAGCTTCCTATGACAGGGGTCATAGAGCATTGTGATGACAAGTGCATAGATTATTTTGATGACAAATCATTTAACACGTTGATGAGAAGTGTCAATGAGCATAGTGATGCCAAGAACGAGGAGAATTGTGATGACAGGGGACATGGAACATTGTGATGACCAGGGCAATGAGCATTGTGATGGCAAGACCGTGGAGCATTGTGATGAGAAGACCATGGATAATTGTGATGACGAGCGTCATGGAGAATTGTGATGACAGTGGCCATGGAGCATTGTGATGACAAGGGTCATGGAGCAGTTTGATGACAAGGGCGTGGAGCATTGTGATGAGAAGACCCTGGATAATTGTGATGACGAGTATCATGGACCACAGTAATGACAAGGGGTATGGAGCATTGTGATGACAGTGGCCATGGAGCACTGTGATGACAAGCGTCATGGAGCATTCTGATGACAAGCTTGTGGAGTATGGTGATGATAATGGCATGGAGCATTGTGATGAAAAGGGCATGGAGCATTGTGATGAAAAAAGCATGAAGCCATTTCATGACAGGTTTCAAGGAGCATTCTGATGACAAGTGTCAGGGAACATTGTGATGACAAGTGTATTGAGAATTGTGATGAAAAAGATCATGGAGCATTTTGACGAAAAGGGCATAGAGTATTGTGATGACAGGCATCACGGAGCGTTGTGATGACAAGTGTTATGGAACATTGTGATCACAAGGGTTTGGAGCATTGTGATGATAGAAGTCATGGATCATTTTTTTGTCAAGGAGCATGGAGCATTGTGATGACAAGGGCATGAAGCAATGTGAACCCAAGTTTCATGGCGGATTGTGATGACAATGGTAAGGGAGTATTGTGATGACAAGCAAATGGAGCATTTTGATGACAAGGTCATGTAGACTTTTGCTGACACAGGCATGGAGCATTGTGATGATAATGGTCATGGAGCACTGTGATGAGAAGCATCACGGATAATTGTGATTACAGGGGTCATGGAGCTTTGGGATGGCAAGGACATGGATCATTGTGATGACAAGTGTCATGGAGCATTGGGCTGAAAATGTTCATGGAGCATTGTGATGACTAGGTAATGGAGCATTGTGATGACAAGAGTCCCGGATCACTGTGTTGTCAGGGGTCATGGAGCGTTGTGATGTCAGTGGTCATGGAGCATTGTGATGATAGGGATCATGAAGCTTTGTGATGAGAAGTTCCTGGAGAATTGGACTGAAAATATTCAGGAAGTATTGTGAGGACAGGGGTCATGGAGCATTGTGATGACAAGGGAATGGAGCACTGTGATGAAAAGTTCCTGGAGAATTGTGATGAGAAGACCATGGAGCCTTGTAATAACAAGTCTCATGGAGCATTCTGTTGAAAAGGGGCATGAAGTATTGTGATTACCGGGGTCTTGGAGCATTGTGATGACAAGGGCATGGAGCATTGTGATTACTGGTGTCTTGGAGCATTGTGATGAAATTGGCATGGATCATTGTTATGAAAATGGTATGGAGCCTTGTCATGACAGGGTTCCAGGAGCATACTGATGACAAGGGTCAGGGAGCATTGTGATGACAAGTGTATAGAGCATTGTGATGACAATGGTCATGGAGCACTGTGATGAGAAGACCATGGATAATTGTGATGATGAGCGTCATGGGGCGTTGTGATGATAAGTGTTATGGAACATTGAGATCACAAGGATTTGGAGCATTGTGATGAGATAGATCATCGAATATTTTGATTTCATTGTGATGACAATAGCCTGAAGCATTATGATGATGGGCATGGTGCATTTTGATGACAGGGTTCATGGAGCATTGAGATGCAAAGGGGCATGGAGCATTGTGATTAGAGGTTTCATGGAGCATTGTGATGACAATGGCATGGAGCATTGAGATGCCAAGGGTCATGGAGCTTTGTGATGACAAAGGTCATGGAGCAATTTGATGACAATGTGTGGTGCAATCTGATGAGAAGGGCAGGGAGCATTGTGATGACAGGGTCATAGAGCAATTTGATGAAAAGTGTCATGGAATATTTTGATGACAGGGGTTATGGAACATTGTGATGTCAGGGGTCATTGAGCATTTTGAGGAAAAGTGTTATGGAGCATTTTGATGACAGGGGTTATGGAACATTGTGATGTCATGGGTCATCAAACTTTGTGATGATATGTGCATGTAACATTGCAAAGACAGAAGTCATGGAATATTGTGATGACAGGGGTGAGGGAGTATTGTGATGAATAGGGATGTAACATTGTGATATCAGTGGTGAGAGAGCGTTTTGATGAGAAGTGCATGGAGAATTGTGATGACATGTTTTATGGAGCATTGTGGTGACAAGATTGTGGAGCACTGTGATGAGAAGTGCAGGGTCCATTGTGATGACATGTGTCATGGAGCATTGTGCTGACAAGCGCATGGAGCATTATAATGACAAGTGTCATGGAGCACTGTGCTGAGAAAGGCATAGAGCATTGTGATGACAAGGGACAAAGAGCATTGTGATGAAAAGTTCATGGAGCCTTGTGGTTAATTATGTCACAGAGACTGTTGATGACGAGGGCATGGACCATTGTGATGACAAAGGTCATGAAGCATTGTGATGAATGGAGGCATGGAGCATTGAGATGACAGGGGTCATGGAGCATTGTGATAACAAGGGCATGGAGCATTGTGATGACAAGGGAATGGAGCATTGGTCTAATAAGTTTCATGGATTATTGTGATGACTGTTGGAAAGGCGCATTGTGATGACAAGGGCATGGAACATTGTGATAACCAGGTCATGCAGTATTTTGAAGACATGTGTCAGGGAACATTGTGATGACATATATAATGGCCCATAGTGATGACAATGGCATGGAGCATTTTGATGCCAAGTGTCATGGAGGATTCTGATGACAAAGGTAATGGAGCATTGTGATGACAATGGCTTGGAGCATTGTGATGACAAGGTACAGGGAGCATTGTGTTGACAGGTTCATGGAGAATTGTGATGAAAAGGGTCATGGAGTATTCTGATGACAAGCTTGTGGAGTATTTTGATGACAATGGCATGGAGCATTGTAATGAAAAAGGCATGGGGCATTGTGATGACAAATGTATTGTGAATTGTGATGACAAAGGTCATGGAGCATTGTGATGAAAAGGGCATGAAGTATTGTGATGACAGGCATCATGGAGCGTTGTGATGACAAGTGTTATGGAACATTGTGATCACAAGGGTTTGGAGCATTGTGATGACAGAGGTCATGGATCATTTTGATTTCAAGGAGCATGGAGCACTGTGATGACAAGGGCATGAAGCAATGTGATCCCAAGTTTCATGGAGGACTGTGATGATAATGGTAATGGAGTATTGTGATGACAAGCGAATAGAGCATTGCAATGACAAGGTCATGTAGCCTTTTAATGACACAGGCATGAAGCATTGTGATGACAGGTGTCATGGAGCACTGTGATGACAAGCGTCACGGAAAATTGTGAATACAGGGGTCATGGAGCATTGGGATGACAAGGGCATGGATCATTGTGATGACAAGGGTCATGGAGCATTGGGCTGAAAATGTTCATGGAGTATTGTGATGACAGGGGTCATGGAGCATTTTGTTGACAATTTCCTGGAGCACTTTTATGAGAAGACAATGGAGACTTGTGATAACAAGTCTCATGGAGCATTCTGATGAAAAGGGACATGGAGCATTGTGATTACAGGGGTCTTGGAATATTGTGATGACAAGGGCATGGAGCATTGTGAGGAGAAGGCCATGGAGCATTCTGAGGACTTGCATCATTGAGTTTTGTGACGACAAGGGCATGGAGCATTGTGATTACAAGGGTCTTGGTGCATTGTGATTAAAAGGGCATGGATCATTGGGATGAAAAAGGCATGGAGACTTGTCATGACAAGGTTAATGGAGCATACTGATGACAAGTGTCAGGGAGCATTGTGATGACAAGTGTATTCACCATTCTGATGACCAAGGTCATGGAGAATTGTGATGAGAAGACCATGGATAATTGTGATGATGAGCGTCATGGAGTGTTGTGATGATAAGTGTTATGGTACGTTGTGATCACAAGGGTTTGGAGCATTATGATGACAGAGGTCATGGAGAATATTGATTTAATTGTGATGACAATAGCCTGAAGCATTATGATGATGGGCATGGTGCATTGTGATGACAGGATTCTTGGAGCATTGAGATGAAAAGTGACATGGAGCATTGTGTTTACAGGGGTCTTGGAGCATAGTGATGACAAGGGCAATGAGCATTGTGATTAGAAGACCATGGCGCATTCTGATGACATGTATCATGGAGCTTTGTGATGACAAGTGCATGGAGCATTGTGATTACAAGGGTCTTCAGCATTGTGATGACAAGTGTCATGGAGCCTTGTGATGACTAGGCCGTGGAACACTGTGATGGCAGTGGTCATTGTGCATTGTTATGACAGAGGTAATGGAGCATTGTGATGAGAAGGGCATGGATCTTTGGTCTGAAATGTTTCATGGATTATTGTGATGAGATTGAACATGGAGCACTGTGATGACGAGGGTACAGAACACTATGATACATGGGTCATGCAGGATTGTAATGACAAAGCTATGGAGCATTATGATGAGAATGGCATCGAGCATTGTGATGAAAAGTGTCATGGAGCTTTGTGATGACAAGGGCACTGAGCAATGTTATGAGAGGGTTCATGGTGCATTGTGATGACAATGACATGGAAAATTTTGATGCCAAGGGACGTGGAGTTTTGTGATGACAAGTCATTGAGCATTTTGATGACAAGGGCATGGTGCATTGTGATGAGAAGGGCAGGGAGCATTTTGATGACCGGGTCATGCAGCAATTTGATGAAAAATGTAATGGAACATTTTGATGACAGGGGTTATAGAACATTGTGATGATAAGGGGATGTAGCAGTGTGATGACAGGGTCATGGAACATTGTGATTACAGGGGAGAGGGAGTATTGTGATGACTAGTGATGGAACACTGTGATATCTCTGTTGGGAGAGCACTTTGATGAGAAGAGCATGGAGCATTGTGATTACAAGTTTTATGGAGCATTGCAATGACAAGGTTGTGGACCGTTGTGATGAAATTTGTGTGGCACATTGTGATGATAATTGTCATGGAGCATTGTTCTGACAAAGACATGGAGCATTGTGATGACAAGGGTCACAGAGAATTGTGAAGAAAATTTCATGGAGCATTGTGGTTACAAAGGTCAAAGAGCCTTGTGATGACGCGGGCATGGACCACTGTGATGACAAATGTTATGAAGCATTTTGATGACTGGAGTCACGGAGCTTTGTGATGACAGGGGTCATGGAGCATTGTGATGACATGTGTCATGGAGCATTGTGCTGACAAGCGCATGAGGCATTGTGATGACTAGGGTCATGGAGCATTGTGGTGAGAAAGGCATAGAGCATTGTGATGACAAGGGTCAAAGATCATTGTGATGAAAATTTCATGGAGAATTGTGGATAAAAATGTCACAGAGACTGTTGATGAGGAAGTCATGGACCATTGTGATGACAAAGGTCATGAAGCATTGTGATGACTGGAGTCACGGAGCATTGTGATGACAGGGGTCATGGAGCATTGTGATAATAAGGGAATGGAGCATTGTTATGACAAGGGCATGGAACATTGTTCTAATAAGTTTCATGTATTATTGCGATGACAGTTGGAATGGCGCATTGTGATGACAAGGGCATGGAGCATTGTGATGACCAGGTCATGCAGTATTGTGAAGACAAGTGTCAGGGAGCATTGTGATGACATATGCAATGGCCCATTGTGATGACAATGGCATGGAGCATTGTGAAGCCTAGTGTCATGGAGGATTCTGATGACAAAGGTAATGGAGCATTGTGATGACAATGGCTTGGAGCATTGTGATGACAAGGGTCAGGGAGCATTGTGCTGACAAGTCCATGGAGAATTGTGATGACAAGTGTCATGGAGCATTCTGATGAAAAGTTTGTGGAGTATTTTGATGACAGTGGCATGGAGCATTGTGATGAAAACGGCATGGGGCATTGTGATGAAAAAGGCATGGAGCCTTT
Organism: Mesoplodon mirus; assembly: GCF_964341445.2. Classification (NCBI taxonomy): domain Eukaryota; kingdom Metazoa; phylum Chordata; class Mammalia; order Artiodactyla; family Ziphiidae; genus Mesoplodon; species Mesoplodon mirus. The sequence continues at coordinate 46,966 of NW_028294701.1, forward strand.
TCCTGACAGGGTTCAAGGAGCATTCTGATGACAAATGTCAGGGAGCATTGTGATGACAAGTGTATTGAGCATTGTGATGACAAAGGTCATGGAGCATTGTGATGAAAAGGGCATGGAATATTGTGATGACAGGCATCATGGAGCGTTGTGATGACAAGTGTTATGGAACATTGTGATCACAAGGGTTTGGAGTATTGTGATGACAGAGGTCATGGATCATTTTGATTTCAAGGAGCATGGAGCATTTTGATGAGAAGGGCATGAGGCAATGTGATCCCAAGGTTCATGGAGGATAGTGATGACAATGGAAAAGGAGTATTGTGATGACAAGTGCATAGAGCATTGTAATGACAAGGTCATGTAGCATTTTGCTGACAAAGGCATGGAGCATTGTGATGACAAGTGTCATGGAGCACTGTGATGACAAGCGTCACGGAGCATTGTGAATACAGGGGTCATGGAGCATTGGGATGACAAGGGCATGGATCATTGTGATGACAAGGGTCATGGAGCACTGGGCTGAAATGTTCATGGAGTGTTGTGATGACAGGGGTCATGGAACATTTTGATGACTAGGGAATGGAGAATTGTGATGACAAGAGTCCCGGATCATTGTGTTGTCAGGAGTCATGGAGCATTGTGATGATATTGGCCATGGAGCACTGTGATGTGTAGGTCGTGGAGCACTGGGGTGAATATGTTCACGGATTATTATGATGATACGTGTCATGGAGCATTGTGATGACAAGGGAATGGTGCATGGTGATGACAATGTCCTGGAGCACTGTGATGACAAGACATGGAGACTTGTGATGACAAGTCTCATGGAGCATTCTGATGCAAAGGGGCATGGAGCATTGTGATTACAGGGGTCGTGGAGCACTGTGATGACTAGGGCATGGAGCATTGTGATGAGAATGCCATGGAGCATTCTGATGACATGTGTCATGGAGTTTTGTTATGACAAGGGCATGGAGCATTGTGATTACAGAGATCTTGCAGCATTGTGATGAAAACGGCACGGATCATTGTTATGAAAATTGTATGGCGCCTTGTCATGACAGGGTTCAAGGAGCATACTGACGACTAGTGTCAGGGAGCATTGTGATGACAAGTGTATTGAGCATTGTGATGACAAAGCTCATGGAGCATTGTGATAAGAAGACCATGGATAATTGTTATGATGAGCGTCATGGGGTGCTGTGATGATAAGTGTTATGGAACATTGTGATCACAAGGGTTTGGAGCATTATGATGACAGAGGTCATGGAGATTATTGATTTCATTGTGATGACAATAGCCTGAAACATTATAATGATGGGCATGGTGCATTGTGATGACAGGGTTCATGGAGCATTGAGATGAAAAGTGGCATGGAGCATTTTGTTTACAGGGTCTTGGAGCATTGTGATGACATGTGCATGGAGCATTGTGATGAGAAGGCCATGGAACATTCTGATGACATGTGTCATGTAGCTTTGTGATGACAAGGACATGGAGCATTGTGATTACAAGGGTCTTCAGCATTGTGATAACAAGTGTCATGGAACCTTGTGATGACTAGGCCGTGGAACATTGTGATGGCAGGCGTCATGGTGCATAGTTATGACAGAGGTAAAGGAGCATTGTGATGAGAAGGACATGGAACATTGGTCTAAAATGTTTCATGGATTATTGTGATGAGAGTGGGCATAGAGCATTGTGATGACAAGGGTACGGAACACTATGATGCATGAGTCATGCAGGATTATAATGACAAGGGCATGGAGCATTGTGATGACAAAGGTCATGAAGCATTGTGATGACTGTAGTCACGGAACATTGTGATGACAAGGGCATGGAGCATTGTTATGAGAATGTCATGGAGTATTGTGATGACAATGACATGGAGCATTGTGATGCCAAGGGTCATGGAGTTTGTGATGACAAGTCATGGAGCATTTTGATGACAAGGGCAAGGTGCATTGTGATGAGAAAGGCAGGGAGCATTTTGATGGCCGGTTCATGCAGCAATTTGATGAAAAGTGTCATGGAATATTTTGATGCAGGGGTTATAAATCATTGTGATGTCAGGGGTCTTGGAACTTTGGGAAGAAAAGGGTCATGGAGCATTTTGATGACAGGGGTTATGGAACATTGTGATGTCAGGGGTCATGGAACATTGTGATGATAAGTGGATGTAGCATTGTGATGACAGTGTCATGGAACATTGTGATTACAGGGGTGAGGGAATAATGTGATGACTAGTGATGGAACATTGTGATATATCTGGTGAGAGAGCATTTTGATGAGATGTGCATGGAGCATTGTGATTACTGGGATCTTGGAGCATTGTGATGAAAAGGGCATGGAGCATTGTGAAGAAAAGGCCATGAAACATTCTGATGACATGCGTCATGGAGCTTTTTGATGACAAGGTCATGGAGCATTGTGATTTCAGGGGTCTTAAGCATTGTGATGACAAGTGTCATGGAACCTTGTGATGACTAGGCCGTGGAACATTTTGATGGCAAGGGTCATGGTGCATTGTTATGACAGGGGTAATGGAGCATTTTGATGAGAAGGGCATGGAACATTGGTCTGAAATATTTCAGGGATTATTGTGATGAGAGTCGGCATGGAGCATTGTGATGACAAGGGCACGGAGCACTGTGATACATGGGTCATTCAGGATGGTAATGACAAGGGCATGGAGCATTATGATGAGAAGGGCATCGAGCATTGTGATGACAAGTATCAGGGATCTTTGTGATGACAAGGGTATGGAGCAATGTGATAAGAAGGTTTATGGAGCACTGTGATGACAATGACATGGAGCATTGTGATGCCAAGGGTCATGGAGCTTTGTGTTGACAAGTCATGGAGCATTTTGATGACAAGGGCATGGTGCATTGTGATGAGAAGGGCAGGGAGCATTTTGATGACCGGGTCATGCAGCAATTTGATGAAAAGTGTAATGGAACATTTTGATGGCAGGGGTTATAGAACATTGTGATGTCAGGGGTCTTGGAGCTTTGGGATGAAAAGCGTCATGGAGCATTTTGATGACAGGGGTTATGGAACATTGTGATGTCAGGGGTCATGGAACATTGTGATGATAAGGGGATGTAGCATTGTGATGACAGGAGTCATGGAACATTGTGATGACAGGGGTGAGGGAGTATTGTGACAAATAGTGATGTAGCACTGTGATATCAGTGGTGAGAGAGAATTTGGATGAGAAGTGCATGGAGCATTGTGATGACAAATTTTATGGAGCATTGTGATGACAAGAGTGTGGAGCACTGTGATGACAAGCGCATGGTGCATTGTGATGACATGTGTCATGGAGCATTGTGCTGACCAGCGCATGGAGCATTGTGATGACAAGGGTCAAAGAGCATTGTGATGAAAAGTTCATGGAGCATTGTGGTTACAAAGGTCACAGAGCCTTGTTATGATGCGGGTATTGACCACTGTGATGACAAACGTTATGAAACATTGTGATGACTGGAGTCACGGAGCATTGTGAAGTCAGGGGTCATGTAGCTTTGTGATGACAAGGGCATGGAGCACTGTGATGACAAGGGCATGGAGCATTGGTCTGACAAGTTTCATAGATTATTGTGATGACAGTGGGCATGGTGCATTGTGATGACCAGGGCCTGGAGCATTCTGATGAGAACGTCATGGAGTATTGTGAAGAGAGGTGTCAAGGAGAATTGTGATGACATATGTCATGGACCATTGCGATTACAATGGCATGGAGCATTGTGATGCAAAATGTAATGGAGAATTGTGATGACAAATATAATGGAGCATTATGATGATTAGGGCTTGGAGCATTATGATGACAAGGGCCATTGAAAATTTTCATGACAACGTCGAGAAGCATTGTGATGACAAGGTCCTGGAGCATTGTGATGACAAAGAATGGAGCCTTGTGATGACAAGTCTCATGGAGCATACTGATGAAAAGGGGCAAGGAGCATTGTGATTAGAGGGGTCTTGGCACATTGTGATGACAAGGGCATGGAGCATTGTGAGGAGAAGACCAAGGAGCATTCTGATGGCATGCGTCATTGAGCTTTGTGATGACAAGGGCATGGAGCATTGTGATTAGATGGGTCTTGGAGCATTGTGATGAAAAGGGCATGGATCATTGTGATGAAAAATGCATGGAGCCTTGTCATGACAGGGTTCAAGGAGCATACAGACAACAAGTGTCAGGGAGCATTTTGATTTCATTGTGATGACAATAGCATGAAGCATTATGATGATGGGCATGGTGCATTGTGATGACAGGGTTCATGGATCATTGAGATGAAAAAGGGCATAAAGCATTGTGATTACAGGGATCTTGGAGCATTGTGATGAGAAGGGTCATGGAGCTTTGTGATGACAAGACGATGGAACATCGTGATGGCAGGTGTCATGGAGCATTGTTATGACTGGTGTAATGGAGCATTGTGATGGAAAGGGCATGGAGCATTGTGATGAGAAGGCCATGGAGCATTCTGATGACATGTGTCATGGAGCTTTGTGAAGTCAAGGGCATGGAGCAATGGGATGAGAGGGTTCATGGAGCATGGTGATGACAATGACATGGAGCATTGTGATGCCAAGGGTCATGGATCTTTGTGATGACACAGGACATGGAGCATTTAGATGGCAAAGGCGTTGTGCATTGTGATGAGAAGGGCAGGGAGAATTCTGATGACAGGGTCTTGGAGCAATTTTATGAAAAGTGTCATGGAACATTTTGATGACAGGTGTTATGGAACACTGTGATGTCAGGGGTCATCGAACATTGTGATAAGTGCATGTAGCATTGTGATGACAGGAGTCATGGAACATTGTGATGACAGGGGTGAGGGAGTGTTGTGACAAATAGTGATGTAGCATTGTGATATCAGTGGTGAGAGAGCATTTTGATGAGAAGTGCATGGAGCATTGTAATGACAAATTTTAAGGAGCATTGTGATGACAAGATTGTTGAGCACTGTGATGACAAGCGCATGGTGCATTGTGATGACATGTGTCATGGAGCATTGTGCTGACCAGAGCATGGAGCATTGTGATGACAAGGGTCAAAGAGCATTGTGATGAAAAGTTCATGGAACATTGTGGTTAAAAAGGTCACAGAGACTGCTGATGACGAGGGCATGGACCATTGTGATTACAAAGGACATGAAGCACTGTGATGACTGGAGTCACGGAGCATTGTGATGACAGGGGCCATGGAGCATTGTGATAATAAGTGAATGGAGCATTGTGATGACAAGGGCATGGAACATTGGTCTAATAAGTTTCATGGATTATTGCAATAACATTTGGAATGGCGCATTGTGATGACAAGGGCATGGAGCAATGTGATGAGAGCGTTCATAGAGCATTGTGATGACAATGACATGGAGCATTGTGATGCCAAGCGTCATGGATCTTTATGATGACAATGGTCATGGAACATTTTGATGGCAAGATCGTTGTGCATTGTGATGAGAATGGCTTGGAGCATTCTGATGACAGGGACATGGAGCAATTTGATGAAAATTGTCATGGAATATTTTGATGACAGGTGTTATGGAACATTGTGATGTCACGGGTCAACGAATATTGTGATGATAATTGCATGTAGCATTGGGATGACAGGAGTCATGGAACATTGTGATGACAGTGGTGAGGGTGTATTGTGACAAACAGTGATGTAGCATTGTGATATCAGTGGTGAGAGAGCATTTTGATGAGAAGTGCATGGAGCATTGTGATGACAAATTTTAAGGAGCATTGTGATGACAACATTGTGGGGCACTGTGATGATAAGCGCATGGTGCACTGTGATGACATGTGTCATGCAGCATTGTGCTGACAAGCGCATGGAGCATTGTGATGACAAGGGTCAAAGAGCATTGTGATGAAAAGTTCATGGAGCATTGTGGTTAAAAAGGTCAGAGACTCTTGATGACGACGGCATGGAGCATTGTGATGACAAAGGTCATGAAGCATTGTGATGACGGGAGTCACGGAGCATTGTGATGACAGGGGTAATGGAGCATTGTGATAACAAGTGCATGGAGCATTGTGATGACAAGGGCATGGAACATTGGTCTAATATATTTCATGGATTATTGCAATGACATTTGGAATGGCCCATTGTGATGACAAAGGCATGGAACATTGTGATGCCAAGTGTCATGGAGAATTCTGATGACAATTGTAATGGAACATTGTGATGACAATGGCTTGGAGCATTGTGATGACAAGGGTCAGGGAGCATTGTGCTGACAAGTCCATGGAGAATTGTGATGAGAAGGGTCATGGAGCATTCTGATGACAAGCTTGTGGAGGATTTTGTTGAAAATGGCCTGGAGCATTCTGATGAAAACGGCATGGTTCATTGTGATGAAAACGGCATGGAGCCTTTTCATGACAGGATTCAAGGAGCATTATGATGACAAGTGGCAGGGAGCATTTTGATGACAAGTGTATTGAGAATTGTGATGACAAAGGTCATGGAGCATTGTGATGAAAAGGGCATAGAGTATTGTGATGACAGGCATCATGGAGCGTTGTGATGACAACTGTTATGGAACATTGTGATCACAAGGTTTTGGAGCATTGTGATGACAGAGGTCATGGATCATTTTGATTTCAAGGAGCATGGAGCATTTTGATGAAAATGGCATGAAGCAATGTGATCCCAAGGTTCATGGAGGATTGTGATGACAATGGAAATGGAGTTTTGTGATGACAAGCGCATAGAGTATTGTAATGACAAGGTCATGTAGCATTTTGCTGACAAAGGCATGGAGCATTGTGATGACAGGTGTCATGGAGCACTGTGATGACAAGCGTCACGGAGCATTGTGAATACAGGTGTCATGGAGCATTGGGATGACAAGGGCATGGATCATTGTGATGACAAGGGTCATGGAGCACTGGGCTGAAAAATTTAATGGAGTATTGTGATGACAGGGGTCATGGAGCATTGTGATGACTAGGGAATGGAACATTGTGATGACAAGTGTCCCGGATCATTGTGTTGTCAGGTGTCATGGAGTGTTTTGATGACTGTGGTCATGGAGCATTGTGGTGATATGGGCTATGGAGCATTGTGATGAGAATTTCGTGGAGCATTGGGCTGAAAATATTCATGGATTATTGTGATGACAGTGGTCATAGATCATTGTGATGACAAGGGAATGGAGCACTCTGATGACAAGGTCCTGGAGCACTGTGATGTGAAGCCCATGGAACCTTGTGATGACAAGTCTCATGGAGCATTCTGATGAAACGGCACAGGGATCGTTTTGATTACTGGGGTCTTGGAGCATTGTGATGACAAGGGCATGGAACATTATGATGAGAAGGCCATGGAGCATTCTGATGACATTCGTCATGGAGCATTGTGATGACAAGTGCAAGGCGCATTGTGATCACAGGTGTCTTGGAACATTTTGATGAAAAGTGCATGGATCATTGTGATGAAAAAGGCATGGAGCCTTGTCATGAAAGAGTGCACGGTGCATTCTGAGGTCAATAATCAGAGAGCATTGTGTTGACAAGGGTATTGAGCATTGTGTTGACAAAAGTCATGGTGCATTGTGATGAGAATCCCATGGATAACTGTGGTGACCAGCGTCATGGGGCATTGTGATGACAAGTGTTATGGGACATTGTGATCACAAGGGTTTGCAGCATTTTGATGACAGCGATCATGGAGCATTGTGAGGAAAAGTGGGATGGAGCATTGGTCTGACAAGTTTCTTGGATTATTGTGATAAGAATGGGCATGGCACATTTTGATGACAAGGTCATGGAGCACTGTGATGACAAGGTCATGGATTATTGTGAAGAAAGGTGTCAGGGAGCATTTTGATGAAATATGTCATGTTCCAGTTTGATGACAATATCATGGAGCATTGTGATGCCAAGCGTCATGGAGGATTGCTGTGACAAAGTAAAGGAGCATTGTGATGACAAGGGCATGGAGCATTGTGATATCAAGGGCCATTGAGAATTTTAATGTCCTGGTCATGAAACATTTTGATGAAAAGCGCATGGAGCTTCCTATGACAGGGGTCATGGAGCATTGCGATGACAAGTGCATGGAGTATTGTGATGACAAGAGCATATAACATTGTGATGTGAAGTGCCATGGAGCATTGTAATGACAAGGACATGGAGAATTGTGAGGACAAGGTACATTGAGCTTTGAGATGACAAGGCATGTGGCATAGTGATGGCAAAACCGTGGAGCATTGTGATGAGAATACCTTGGGTAATTGTGATGTCGAGCATCATGGAGCACTGTAATGACAAGGGGCATGAAGCATTGTGATGACAGGTGTCAGGGAGCAATGTGATGACAGGGGTCATGGAGCAATGTGATGACAAAGGCATGGAGCATTGTGATGACAAGGGCATGGAGCATTGCAATGTCAAGAGAATGGAGAATTGTGATGACAAGAGCATGTAACATTTTGATGAGAAGTGTCATATAGCACTGTGATGAAAAGTACGTGGAGAATTTTGATGACAAGGGACATGGAGCATTTTGATAACCAGGGCATGTATCATTGTGATGACAGGGGTCATGAAGCATTATTATGACAAGGGCCATGGTGCATTCTGACCTAAGATATCACTTATGAAGGGAATGTAAACATGGCTACATATGAACTGATTTAGGGAAGAGAACAGAGTCTCAGATTTAGAAAACACTCTATCGCTTGCTTAAGGGGAAAGACAGGTGGGGAGATGCACAAAAGAAAAAGATTGATATTAGCACAGGTACCGTTCCATAATCCAAAAACAAAAGAGACAAGCCCTACTCCTTCCTCAGTGAACGGAACTCAACATCCCTATTCCCCACAGAGAAATATATATGACTAGTAAGAATTTTAAAACCTATGTATTGATATATCTCCGTAAGGTAACAAAGTGTGTCTAGAATGACATAAACATGGCAGGGAGAATCAGCTCAAACCCAATATAAAAATGAATTTCAAAACAAAACATAAAAACAGAACAATTCTTACACAATACCTTCAAGGTCGCTGATGAAACCTGGAATGACCCTATCTACAACGACAGCTGGATGTGGCATAAGGCCGGACACTTGGGACTGAGAGGATTGGTGTGATTGGGTGAGCAAATGTAGACCCTATAAAGCAATAATGTGTGGCACCCATTCCATGGGTCCCGACAGGCCAGGTTTAAGGGCATATTACTACAGCTATAATATGTATGGGAACCCTAGAGAATGGACACAGTGTGAATACGAAAGGTTTCTAAAACTCAACGAATACTCCCACTCCTGGTGCTCCCATTTGACTTTCCAACTGCTTTACTATCAATCTCCCAACTTGGAGAGACAGCACCTTTAACCTCGTGGTTCGCACAGGTTGCCAATTTGGCAGAGGATGAAAGGGAAGAGGGAGAACCAGTGACAGAGTAGCTGTTAGACATTTGTACGGGCACATGTCATCTTACTTCGCGGCAAGAAGAAGAAATACCCAAAGCCTCAGCCACCCACCGGGAACCAGTATAGGTCCTGAACCAAAATATTGGACTTGCGTTCAGCTCACAAAAAAACGAGTTAAATAACGTAGCTCAGTGCACAACATTTCACGAACAGGCAGATTAATAAAGGACAACTATCGTCCAAAAATCTGTTGAGGGAAGGCAGCAAGGCGGACTTGAAAGCGAGGCAGAATAGCAGGAAACAGACTTCAAGAGGTACGTTGGAATCGCTTTTAAGGCAAAGGAAGAGGGGCACAACTTCGACAATGACGCACTTGGCCAAAAAGGGCGTATGCGTTTTCTCCTGAATATATTCAGGAGAAAACAAATACGCCCTTTTTGGCCATCCAGCAAGCAGGCAATGCAAATCTGCACTACAAAGAATTATCACCTCAAACCAGTCAAAAGGGATATCCGCAAAATGTGTAAAAACCAGAAAGGCAAGACAGCCCCTGGAGAACTGGGAGCCTTGTTATGCTGATTGGCGGGATTAAGTTGCCAACTGCCTCTCTGGAGGAGTGCATTGTGTTCCCAAAAAAAATAAACAACAGTGCTACAGAGCCAAGGGCACTTCCAGGCTAAGGAATATACCTTGGGAAAATTGAAAATCAATAAGCAATAGCCACCCAAAAATTTAGGTTTGCACTGCTTAAAAGAGCCTCAAATTGTGTCCACCTTAAATATCCCAGGAAAGACAAAAAGGGTTTAAGAAATTGTGGAACTTACGTACGATGGAATATCCCTCAGCCATGAAATCAATGTTATAAGACCAGTAGCAGCAAAATGAGTGGATTCAGGTACGATGATTCTATGTGAAATAAGTCACACAGAAAAAGAAACTTATCATAAGATATCACTTACGAAGATCCTGTAAACATGGCTACACATGAACTGAGTTAGGAAAGAGAAGAGAGTCGCACATTTAGAAAACACTCTTATGCCTGCTTAAGGGGGAAGGAGAGGTGGGGTGATGCATAAAACCAGAGTTTGATATAAGCACAGGTACCGTTCCAAGAACCAACTATGGAATAGACAAGACCTACACCTTCCTCAGTGAAAGGGACTCAAAACCCCATATACCCCACACAGGAATATATCTGAGTAGTAAGAATCTTAAAACCTATGTATTGATATGTCTCTTTAAGGAATCAAGTGTGTCTAGACTGGCATAAACATGGCAGCGAGAATCAGCTCAAACCAACTATAAAAAGGAATGTCAAAAATGAAAAAAGGGAAATTCTTTACAATTCCTTCAGGGTCTCTGATGAAACCTGGAATGACCCTATCTACAATGACAGCTGGATGTGGCATAAGGCTGGACACATGGGCCTGAGAGGATTGGTGAGATTGGGTGAGCAAATGCAGACCCTTTAAAGCAATAATGCATGGCACACATTCCATGGGTCCAAACTCTGCAGGTTGAAGGGAATATTACTACAGCTATAACATGTACGGGAAACCTAGAAAATGGACACACTGTGAATACAAAAGGTCTCTAAAACTCAACAAATAGTCCCTCTCCTGGTGCTCCGGTATGACTTTCCAAGTGCTTTACTATCAATCTCCCAACCTGGAAAGACAGCACCTTTAACCTCCTGTTTCGCACAGGTTGCCAATTTATCAGAGTATGAATGGGAAGAGGGACAACCAATGAGATAGTAGCTGTAAGGCCTTTGGATGGGCATATGTCACTCTTATTTCCCTGGAGGAAGAAGAATTGACCAAAGTCTCAGCCACCCACCGGGAACCAGTATAGGTCCTGAACCAAATTATTGGATTGCGTACAGCTCAGAAAAAAACAGTTAAAAAACGGAGCTCAGGGGCACAGCAATTCACAAAGTGGCAGAGTAATAAAGGGCAACTATCGACAAAAATCTGTTGAGGGAAGTCAACGAGGCGGACTTGAAAGCGAGGCAGAATAGCAGGAAACAGATTTCAAGAGGTACGTTGGAATCGCATTTAAAGCACAGAAAGAGGGGCACAACTTCGACAATGATGAACTTGGCCAAAAAGGGCATATGCGTTTTCTCCTGGATATATTCAGGAGAAAATGCATACGACACTTTTGGCCAAGCAAGCAAGTGGGAAATGCAAGTCTGCACTACAAAGATGTATCACTTCCCATCGGTCAAAAGGGACACCCACATAATGGGTAAAAACCAGAAAGGCAAGACAGGCCCTGTAGAACAGGGAGCCTTGTTATGCTGATTGCCAGAATGTAAATTGCCAACTGCCTCTCTGGAGGTTTGCATGGTGTTCACTAAAACAAGTAAACAACAGAGCTACAGAGCCAAGGACACTTCCAGTCTAGGGAATATACCTTCGGAAAACTGAAATTCAATATGACAGAGCCACCCCAAATTTGAGGGCTGCACTGCTTACAGGAACCTCAACATGGGTACACCTGAAATATCCCAGGAAATATAAAAATGGTTCAAAAAATCGTGGTACTTACGTACGATGGAATATCCATCAGCCATGAAATCACTGTCATAAGACAAGTAGCAGCAAAATGCATGGATTCAGGTACGATGATTCTAAGTGAAATAAGTCAAACAGAAAAAGAAACGTATCATAAGATATCACTTATGAAGATCCTGTAAACATGGCTACACATGAACTGAATTAGGAAAGAGAACAGAGTCTCACATTTAGAAAACACTCTTATGCCTGCTTAAGGGGGAAGGAGAGGTGGGGTGATGCATAAAACCAGAGTTTGATATAAGCACAGGTACCGTTCCAAAAACCAACTATGGAATAGACAAGACCTACACCATCGGCAGTGAAAGGGACTCAAAACCCCATATTTCCCGCAGAGGAATACATCTGAGTAGTAAGAATCTTAAAACCTATGTATTGATATGTCTCCGTAAGAGAATCAAGTGTTTCTAGACAGGCATAATCATGGCAGGGAAAATCAGCTCAAACCCACTATAAAAAGGAATTTCAAAAACAAAACAAAAAAACAGGGAAATTCTTTACAATTCCTTCAGGGTCTCTGATGAAACCTGGAATGACCCTATCTACAACGACAGCTGGATGTGGCATAAGGCAGGACACATGGGACTGAGAGGATTGGTGAGATTGGGTGAGCAAATGCAGACCCTTTAAAGCAATAATGCAAGGCACCCATTCCATGGGTCCCAACTCTGCAGGTTGAAGGGAATATTACTACAGCTATAACATGTACGGGAAACCTAGAGAATGGACACACTGTGAATATGAAAGGTATCTAAAACTCAACGAATATTCCCTCTCCTGGTGCTCCGCTTTGACTTTCCAATTGCTTTACTATCAATCTCCCAACGTAGAGAGACAGCACCTTTAACCTCCTGGTTCGCACAGGTTGCCAATTTGGCAAAGGATGAAAGGGAAGAGGGAGAACCAAAGAGAGAGTAGCTGTTAGGCATTTGGAGGGGCATATGTCACTCTTATTTCCTGGGAGGAAGAAGTATTAAACAAACTCGCTGCCACCCACCGGGAACCAGTATAGGTCCTAAACCAAAATATGGGACTTGAGTTCAGCTCACAAAAAACGAGTTAAAAAATGGAACTATAGGGCAGAGCAATTCACAAACTGGCAGAGTAATAAAGGACAACTATCATCCAAAAATCTGTTGAGGGAAGGCAACGAGGTGGTCTTGAAAGTGAGGCAGAATAGCAGGAAACAGATTTCAAGAGGTACGTTGGAATCACCTTTAAAGCCCAGTGAGGGGCACAATTTCGACAATGATGCACTTGGCCAAAATGGGCTTATGCATTTTCTCCTGAGTATATTCAGGAGAAAACGCATACACCCTTTTTGGCCAAGCAAGCAAGCGGGCATGCAAGTCTGCACAACAATGAAGTATCATTTCCCGCCAGTCCTCAGGAACATCCACAAAAAGGGTAAAAACCAGAAATTCAAGACAAGCCCTGAAGAACAGGGAGCCTTGTTATGCTGATGGGCGGGATGTATATTGCCAACTGCCTCTCTGGAGGAGTGCATTGTGTTCCCTAAAACAAGTAAAGAACAGAGCTACAGAGCCAAGGGCACTTCCAGTCTAGGGAATATACCTTGGGAAAACTGAAAATCAATAAGACAGAGCCACCCCAAAATTTAGGCTGGCAATGCATACAAGAACGTCAACTTGGGTACACCTTAAATATCCCAGGAAAGATAAAAGGGGTTCAAAAAATTGTGGTACTTAAGTATGACGGAATAATCCTCAGCCATGAAATTAATGTCATAAGAGCAGTAGCAGCAAAATGAGTGGATTCAGGTACGATGATTCTAACTGAAATTACTCACACAGAAAAAGAAACTTATCATAAGATATCACTAATGAAGATCCTGTAAACATGGCTACACATGAACTGAGTTAGGAAAGAGAAGAGAGTCTCACATTTAGAAAACACACTTATGCCTGCTTAAGGGGGAAGGAGAGGTGGGGTGATGCATAAAACCAGAGTTTGATATAAGCACAGGTACTGTTCCAGAAACCAACTATGGAATAGACAAGACCTACACCTTCCTCAGTGAAAGGGACTCAAAACCCCATATTTCCCGCAGAGGAATATATCTAACTAGTAAGAATCTTAAAATCTATGTACTGATATGTCTCCGTAAGGGAATCAAGTGTGTCTAGACTGGCATAAACATGGCAGTGAGAATCAGCACACACCAACTATAAAAAGGAATTTCAAAAACAAAACAAAAACACAGGGAAATTCTTTACAATTCCTTCAGGGTCTCTGATGAAACCTGGAATGACCCTATCTACAACGACAGCTGGATGTTGCATAAGGTTGGACAGATGGGACTGAGAGGACTCGTGAGATTGGGTGAGCAAATGCAAACCCTTTAAAGCAATAATGCATGGCACCCATTCCATTTGTCGCAACTCTCCAGATTGAAGGGTATATTACTATAGCTATAACATGTAAGGGAAACCTAAGAATGGACATACTGTGAATACAAAATGTTTCTAAAACTCAACCAATAGTCCCTCTCCTTTTGCGACAGTTTGACTTTCCAACTGCTATACTGTCAATCTCCCAACTTGGAGAGACAGCACCTTTAACCTCCTGGTTCGCAAAGTTTGCCAATTTGGCAAATGATGAAAGGGAATAGGGAGAACCAATGGCAGAGTAGCTGTTAGGCATTTGGACGGGCACATGTCACTCTTATTTCCCGGGAGGAAGAAGAATTAACCAAAGTCTCAGCCACCCACTGAAAACCAGTATAGGTTCTGAACCAAAATTTTGGACTTGCATTCAGCTCATAAAAAACGAGTTAAAATGTGGAGCTCAGGGGCACAGCAATTCACAAACTGGCAGAGTAACAAAGGGCAACTATCGTCCAAAAATCTGTTGAGGGAAGGCACCGAGCCGGACTTGAAAGCAAGGCAGAATAGCAGTAAACAGATTTCAAGAGGTATGTGGGAATCACCTTTAAAGCACAGGAAGAGGGTCACAACTTCGACAATGATGCACTTGGCCAAAAAGGGTGTATGCGTTTTGTCCTGAATATATTCAGGAGAAAACGCATACGCCCTTTTTGGCCAAGCAAGCAAGCGGGCAATGAAAATCTGCACTACAAAGAAGTATCACTTCCCACCGGTCAAAAGGGACATCCACAAAATGGGTAAAAACCAGAAAGGCAAGACAGGCCGTGGAGAACAGGGAGCCTTGTATGCTGATGGGCGGCATGTAAATTGCCAACTACCTCTCTGGAGGAGTGCATTGTGTTCCCTAAAATAAGTAAACAACAGAGCTAGAGAGCCAAGGACATTTCCAGTCTAGGGAATATACCTTGGGAAAACTGAAAAACAATAAGACAGAGCCACCCCAAAATTTAGGGCTGCACTGTTTACAAGAACCTCATCTTGGGTACACCTAAAATATCCCAGGAAAGATAAAAACGGCTCAAAAAATTGTGGTACGTACGTACGATGGAATATCCCTCAGCCATGAAATCAATGTCATAAGACCAGTCCCAGCAAAATGAGTGGATTCAGGTACGATGATTCTAAGTGAAATAATTCACATAGAAAAAGATACTTATCATAAGATATCACTTATGATGTTCCTGTAAACATGGCTACACATGCACTGAGTTAGGAAATAGAACAGAGTCTCACATTTAGAAAACACTCTTATGCCTGCTTATGGGGGAAGGAGAGGAGGGGTGATGCATAAAACCAGAGTTTGATATAAGCACAGGTACCGTTCCAAAAACCAGCTATGGAATAGACAAGACCTACACCTTCGTCAGAGAAAGGGACTCAAAACCCCATATTTCCCACAGAGGAATATATCTGACTAGTAAGTATCTTAAAACCTATGTATTGATATGTCTCCATAAGGGAATCAAGTGTTTCTAGCCTGGCATAAACATGGCAGCGAGAATCAGCTCAAACTCACTATAAAAAGGAATTTCAAAACAAAACATAGAATCAGGGAAATTATTTCCATTTACTTCAGGGTCTCTGATGAAAACTGGAATGACCCTATCTACAACGACAGCTGGATGATGCATAAGGTTGGACACATGGGACTGAGAGGATTCGTGAGATTGGGTGAGCAAATGCAGACCCTTTAAAGCAATAATGCATGGCACCCATTCCATGTGTCCCAACTCTCCTGGTTGAAGGATATATTGTTATTGCTATAACATGTAAGGGAAACCTAAGAATGGACACACTGTGAATATGAAAGGTTTCTAAATCTCAACGAATAGTCCCTCTCCTTGTGCGCCAGTTTGATTTTCCAACTGCTTTACTATCAATCTCCCAAATTGGAGAGACAGCACCTTTAACCTCCTGGTTCGTACAGGTTGCCAATTTGGCAAATGATTAAAGGGAAGATGGAGAACCAATGAGAGATTAGCTGTTAGGCATTTGGAAGGGAACATGTCACTCTTATTTCCTGGGAGAAAGAAGAATTAACCAAAGACTCAGCTACCCCCCGAAAAACAGTATAGGTTCTAAACCAAAATATTGGACTTGCGTTCATCTCACAAAAAACTGGCAGAGTAATAAAGGGCAACTATCGTCCAAAAATCTGTTGAGGGAAGGCAACGAGGTGGACTTGAAAGCGAGGCAGAAAAGCAGGAAACAGATTTCAAAAGGTACGTTGGAATCACCTTTAAACACAGGAAAAGTGTCACAACTTCGACAATGATGCACTTGGCCAAAAAGGGCGTTTGCGTTTTCTCCTGAATATATTCAGGAGAAAATGCATACGCGATTTTTGGCCAAGCAAGCAAGCGGGCAATGCAAATCTGCACTACAAAGAAGTATCATTTCCCACCGGTCAAAAGGGACATCGACAAAATGGGTAAAAACCAGAATTGCAAGACTGGCCCTTGAGAACAGAGAGGCTTCTTATGCTGATGGGCGGCATGTAAATTGCCAGCTGCCTATCTGGAGGAGTGCATTGTGTTCCCTGAAACAAGTAAACAACACAGCTACAGAGCCAAGGGCACTTCCAGTCTAGGGAATATACCTTGGGAAAACTGAAAATCAATAAGACAAAACTACCCCAGAAATTAGGGTTGCACTGCTTACAAGAACCTCATCTTGGGTACACCTTAAATATCCCAGGAAAGATAAAAATGTTTCACAAAAGTGTGGTATTTACGTATGATGGAATATCCCTCAGCCATGAAATCAATGTCATAAGACCAGTAGCAGCAAAATGAGTGGATTCAGGTACGATGATTCTAAGTGAAATAATTCACACAGAAAAAGAAACTTATCATAAGATATCACTTATGAAGATCCTGTAAACATGGCTACACATGAACAGAGTTAGGAAAGAGAACAGAGTCTCACATTTAGAAAACACTCTTATGCCTGCTTAAGGGGGAAGGAGAAGTGGGGTGATGCATAAAACCAGAGTTTGATATAAGCACAGGTACCGTTCAAAAACCAACTATGGAATAGAAAAGACTTATACCTTCCTCAGTGAAAGGGACTCAAAAACCCATTTTTCCCACAGAGGAATATATCTGACTAGTAAGAATCTTAAAACTTATGTATTGATATGTCTCCGTAAGGGAATCAAGTGTTTCTAGACTGGCATAAACATGGCAGTGAGAATCAGCTAAAACCCACTATAAAAAGAATTTCAAAACAAAACAAAAAAAAAGGGAAATTTTTTCCAATTACTTCAGGGTCTCTGATGAAACCTGCAATGACCCTATCTACAACAACAGCTGGATATGGCATAAGGCTGGACACATGGGACTGAGAGGATTGGTGAGATTGGGTGAGCAAATGCAGACCATTTAAAGCAATAATGCATGGCACCCATTCCATGTGTCCCAACTCTCCAGGTTGAAGGGTATATTACTATAGCTATAACATGTAAGGGAAACCTAAGGATGGGCACACTGTGAATACGAAAGTTTTCTAAATCTCAAAGAATAGTCCCTCTCCTTGTGCGCCAGTTTGACTTTCCAACTGCTTTACTATCAATCTCCCAACTTGGAGAGACAGCACCTTTAACCTCCTGGTTCGCACAGGTTGCCAATTTCGCAAATGATGAAAGAGAAGAGGGAGAACCAATGAGAGAGTAGCTGTTACGCATTTGGACGGGCACATGTCACTCTTATTTCCCGGGAGGAAAAATAATTAACCAAAGACTCAGCCAGCCACCGAAAACCAGTATAGGTTCTGAACCAAAATATTGGACTTGCGTTCATCTCACAAAAAACGAGTTAAAAAATGGAGCTCAGGGGCACAGCAATTCACAAACTGTCAGAGTAATAAAGGGCAACTATCGTCCAAAAATCTGTTGAGGGATGGCAATTATGCAGACTTGAAAGCGAGGCAGAATAGCAGGAAACAGATTTCAAGAGGTACGTTGGAATTGCCTTTAAAGCACATGAAGAGGGGCACAACTTCGACTATGATGCAATTGGCCAAAAAGAGCGTATGCGTTCAGGAGAAAATGCAACGCCATTTTTGGCCAAGCAAGCAAGCGTGCAATGCAAATCTGCACTACAAAGTAGTTTCACTTCCCACCGGACAAAAGGGACATCCGCAAAATGTCTAAAAATCAGAAAGGCAAGACAGGCCCTGGAGAACATTGAGCCTTGTTATGCTGATGGGCGGGATGTAAATTGCCAACAGCCTCTCTGGAGGAGTGCATTGTGTTCCCTAAAACAAGTATACTACAGAGCTACAGAGCCAAGGGCACTTCCAGTCTAGGGAATATACCTTTGGAAAACTGAAAATCAGTACGACAGAGCCACCCCATATTTAGGTCTGCACTGCTTACAAGAATCTCAACTTGGGTACACCTTAAGTATCCCACTAAAGATAAATATGGTTCAAAAAATTGTGGTACTTTTGTACGATGGTATATCCCTCAGACATGAAATCAATGTCATAAGACCAGTAGCAGCAAAATGAGTGGATTCAGGTACGATGATTCTAAGTGAAATTAGTCACACAGAAAAAGAAACTTATCATAAGATATCACTTATGAAGGTCCTGTAAACATGGCTACACATGAACGGAGTTAGGAAAGATTACAGAGTAACTAATCTTATCATAAGTTATCACTCATAGCGGGAATGTACACATGACTACACATGAACTGAATGACAAACACAACAGAGTCACACATTTAGAAAACATCTTCTGCCTGCTTAATGGGAAAGCCGAGGTGGGGTGATGCATAAAACCACAGTTTTAAATTAGCACAGATACTGTTATATAAACCATGTATGTAATAGACAACACCTACTCCCGGCACAATGAAATGGACTCAACACCCCCTATTCATTGCAGAGGAATATGTCTGACTCTAAGTATTTTAAAACATATGTATTCTCATGTCTCCATAAAGGAATCATGTGTGTGTATAACGGCATGAACACAGCACTGAAATTCAGTTAATCCCACTTATAGAAATAAATTTCAAAAGCAAAATGCAAAAACAGATAGAAAGTTTTAAAAACTACGTTCAGGGCCTGTGATGCAAGCTAAATTGACCACCTTTACACCCACAGCTGGATGAGACATAAGACTGGACACTTGGGGTTGACAAGATTGCTGAGGTTGTTTGAACAAAAGAACACCACTTAGAGCAATACTGTGTGCTATCCATTCTAGTGGTCCCAACTCTCCAGGTTTAAGGGAATCTTCCTCCAGTTAAAACATGCATGGGAAACCCAGTGGATGGTACACTGTGTAATTGGGAAAGTTTTCTAAAAGATACCTCATTTTTCTTTTGTCGTGCTCGGATTCGCCATTCCATCTGCATTACTCAAAATCTCCCCACTTGGAGTGTCAGCGCCTTTACCCTCCCGTTATGCACAGTTTGCAAATTGTGCAGAGGATTAACAGGAAGAGGGGAAATAAATGAGAGATTAGCTGTAGGTGTTTGGATGGGCACATGTCACTCTAGTTTCCCATCAGGAAGAAGAATTAACCAAAGGCTCAGCCTGATGCCCCGGAACCAGACTAGCACCTAAAGCCATCCTGCAGTATTGCAGTCAGCTCACAAAGAAGCGAGTTGAAAAATGGAAATCAGGGGCACAGCAATTCACAATCTTGCAGAGTTATAAAGGACAACTATCATCCAGAAATATATTGAGGAAAGGCAGTGAAGAGGATTTGAATGCAAGGCAGAATTGAAGGAAACAGATTACAAGAGGAAGATTGGAGTCATCTTTAAAGCACATGAAAAGCGACAGAATTTCGACAATGTTGCCCTTGGCTGAAAAGGGAGTATGTGTATTTTCTTGAATATATTCGGGAAAAAATGCATATGCCCTTTTTGGCCAAGCAAGCCCTCAGGCATTGCAAATCCACACTACATAGAAGTGTCCCTTACCTCCAGTCAAAAGGGCCATCAACAAATAGTGTAAAAACCACAAATGCAGGACAGGCCATGGAGAAAAGGGAGTCTGGTTATGCCGATGGGCAGGATGTAAATTGCCAACTGCCTCTCTGGAGGAGTGCATTGTGTTCTCTAAAACAAGTAAACAACAGAGCTACAGAGCCAAGGACACTTCCAGTCTAGGGAATATACCTTGGGAAAACTGAAAATCAATAAGAGAGAGCCACCCCAAAATTTAGGGCTGCACTGCTTACAATAACCTCAACTTGGGTACACCTTAAATATCCCAGGAAATATAAAAATGGATCAAAAAATTGTGGTACTTATATACGATGGAATATCCCTCAGCCATGAAATCAATTTCATAAGACCAGTAGCAGCAAAATGAGTGGATTCAGGTACGATGATTCTAAGTGAAATAAGTCACACAGAAAAAGAAAAGTATCATAAGCTATTACTTATGACGATCCTTTAAACATGGCTACACATGAACTGAGTGAGGAAATAGAACAGAGTCTCACATTTAGAAAACAATCTTATGCCTGCTTAAGGGGGAAGGAGAGGTGGGGTGATGAATAAAACCAGAGGTTGATATAAGCACAGGTAGCGTTCCAAAAACCAACTATGGAATAGACAAGACCTACACCTTCCTCAGTGAAAGGGACTCAAAACCCCATATTTCCCACAGAAGAATATAACTGACAAGTAAGAATCTTAAAACCTATGTATTGGTATGTCTCCATAAGGGAATCAAGTGTGTCTAGACTGAAATAAATATGGCAGCGAGTATCAGCTCAAACCCACTATAAAAAAGAATTTCAAAAACAAAACAAAGAAACAGGGAAATTCTTTACAATTCCTTCAGGGCCTCTGATGAAACCTGTAATGACCCTATCTACAACAACAGCTGGATGTGGCATAAGGCTGGACACATGGGACTGAGAAGATTGGTGAGATTGGGTGAGCAAATTCAGACCGTTTAAAGCAATAATTCATGGCACCGATTCCATGGGTCGCAAATCTCCAGGTTGAAGGGAATATTACTACAGCTATAACATGTACGGGAAACCTAGAGAATGGACACACTGTGAATACGAAAGGTCTCTAAAACTCAACGAATAGTCCCTCTCCTGGCGTTCCAGTTTGACTTTCCAACTGCTTTACTATCAATCTCTCAATCTGAAGAGACAGCACCTTTAACCTCCTGTTTCGCAGAGGTTGCCAATTTCGCAGAGGATGAAAGGGAAGAGGGAGAACCAATGAGAGAGTAGCTGTTAGGCATTTGGACGGGCATATGCCACTCTAATTTCCCGGCATTAAGAAGAATTAACCAAAGTTGAAACAACCCAACAGGAAGCAGTATAGTTCCTGAACCAAAATTTTAGACATGCGTCCAGCTCACAATAACGAGTTGAAAAACGGAGCTCAAGGGCTCAACAATTCACAAACTGGCGAAGTAATAAAGGACAACTATCATCCAAAAATCTGTTGAAGGATGGCAACGAGGTGGACTTGAAAGCGAGGCAGAATAGTAGGAATCAGATTTCAACAGGTACATTGGAATCACCTGTAAAGCACAGGAAGATGGGCACAACTTCGACAATGATGCACTTTTCCAAAAAGGGTGTATGCATCTTCTCCTGAATATATGCAGGAGAAAATGCATACACCCTTTTTGGCCAAGCAAGCAAGCAGGCAATGCAAATCTGAAGTACAAAGAAGTATCACTTCCCACCAGTCAAAAGGGATATCCACAAAATATGTAAAAACCAGAAAGGCAAGACAGGCCCTGGAGAACAGGGAGCCTTGTTATGCTGTTGGGCGGGATGTAAATTGCCAACTGCCTCACTGGAGGAGTGCATTGTGTTCCCTGAAACAAGTAAACAACAGAGCTACAGAGCCCAGGGCACTTCCAATCTAGGGAATATACCTTGGGAAAACTGAAAATCAATAAGACAGAGCCACCCTCAAATTTAGGGCTCCACTGCTTACAAGAACCTCAACTTGGGTACAACGGAAATATCCCAGGAAAGATAAAAATGGTTCAAAAAACTGTGGTACTTACATACGATGGAATATCCCTCAGCCATGAAATCAATGTCATAAGACCAGTAGCAGCAAAATGAGTGGATTCAGGTACGATGATTCTAAGTGAAATAAGTCACACAGAAAAAGAAGCTTATCATAAGATATCACTTATAAAGATCCTGTAAACATGGCGACACATGAACTGAGTTAGGAAAGAGAACAGAGTCTCACATTTAGTAAACACTCGTATGCCTGCTTAAGGGGGAAGGAGAGGTGGGGTGATGCATAAAACCAGAGTTTCATATAAGCACAGGTACCGTTTCAAAAACCAGCTATGGAATAGACAAGACCTACACCTTCCTCAGTGAAAGGGACTCAAAACCCCATATTTCCCTCAGAGGAATATATCTGACTAGTAAGATTCTTAAAACCTATGTATTGATATGTCTCAGTAAGGGAATCAATGTGTCTAGACTGGCATAAACATGGCAGTGAGAATCAGCTCAAACCCACTATAAAAATGAATTTCAAAAACAAAACAAAAAAACAGGGACATTCTTGACAATTCCTTCAGGGTCTCTGATGAAACCTGGCATGACCCTGTCTACAATGACAGCTGGATGTGGCATAAGGCTGGACACTTGGGACTGAGGAGACTGGTGCGATTGGGTGAGCAAATGCAGACCCTTTAAATCAATAATGCATGGCACCCATTCCATGGGTCCCAACTCTCCAGGTTGAAGGGAATATTACTACAGATATAACATGTACGGGAAACCTAGAGAATGGAAACACTGTGAATACGAAAGGTTTGTAAAATTCAACGAATAGTCCCTCTCCTGCTGCTCCAGATTGACTTTCCCACTGCTTTACTATCAATCTCCCAACTTGGAGAGACAGCCCCTTTAACCTCCTGGTTCTCACAGGTTGCCAATTTGGCAGAGTATGAAAGGGAAGAGGGAGAACCAATGAGAGAGTAGCTGTTAGGCATTTGGACGGGCATATGCCACTCTAATTTCCCGGCAGGAAGATGAATTAACCAAAGTTGAAACCACACAACAGGAAGCAGTATAGTTCCTGGACCAAAATTTTAGACATGCGTTCAGCTCAAAATAACGAGTTGAAAAACGGAGCTAAAGGGCTCAGAAATTCACAAAATGGCAAAGTAATAAAAAACAACTATCATCCAAAAATCTGTTGAATGAAGGCAACGAGGTGGACTTGAAAGCGAGGCAGAATAGTAGGAATCAGATTTCAACAGGTACATTGGAATCACCTGTAAAGCACAGGAAGATGGGCACAACTTCGACAATGATGCAATTGGCCAAAAAGGGCGTATGCATTTTCTCCTGAATATATGCAGGAGAAAACGCATACACCCTTTTTGGCCAAGCAAGCAAGCAGGCAATGCAAATCTGAACTAAAAAGAAGTATCACTTCCCACCAGTCAAAAGGGATATCCACAAAATATGTAAAAACCAGAAAGGCAAGACAGGCCCTGGAGAACAGGGTGCCTTGTTATGCTGTTGGGCGGAATGTAAATTGCCAACTGTCTCACTGGAGGAGTGCATTGTGTTCCCTGAAACAAGTAAACAACAGAGCTACAGAGCCAAGGGCACTTCCAGTCTAGGGAATATACCTTGGGAAAACTGAAAATCAATAAGCCAGGGCCACCCCCAAATTTAGGGCTGTACTGCTTACAAGAACCTCAACTTGGGTACACCTTAAATATCCCAGGAAATATAAAAATGGTTCAAAAAATTGTGGTACTTACGTACGATGGAATATCCCTCAGCCATGAAATCAATGTCATAAGACCAGTAGCAGCAAAATGAGTGGATTCAGGTACAATGATTTTAAGTGAAGTAACTCACAGAGAAAAAGAAGCTTATCATAAGATATCACTTATGAAGGTCCTGTAAACATGGCTACACATGAACTGAGTTAGGAAAGAGAACAGAGTCTCACATTTAGAAAACACTCTTATGCCTGCTTGAGGGGGAAGGAGAGGTGGGGTGAGGCATAAAACCAGAGTTTGATATAAGCACAGGTACTGTTCCAAAAACGAACTATGAAATAGACAAGACCTACCTATACCTTCCTCAGTGAAAGGGACTCAAAACCCCATATTTCCCGCAGAGGAATCTATCTGACTACTAATATTCTTAAAACCTATGTATTGATATGTCTCCGTAAGGGAATCAGGTGTTTCTAGACTGGCATAAACAGGGCAGCGAGAATCAGCTCAAACCCACTATAAAAAGGAATTTTAAAAACAAAACTAAAAAACAGGGAAATTCTTTACAATTCCTTCCGGGTCTCTGATGAAACCTGGAATGACTCTGTCTACAATGACAGCTGGATGTGGCATAAGGCTGGACACTTGGGATTTTGGCGAACGGTGCGATTGGGTGAACAAATGCAGACCCTTTAAAGCAATAATGCATGGCACCCATTCCATGGGTCCCAACTCTCCAGGTTAAAGGGAACATTACTACAGATATAACATGTACGGGAAACCTAGAGAATGGAGACACTGTGAATATGAAAAGTTTCTAAAACTCAACGAATAGTCCCTCTCCTGGTGCTCCAGTTTGACTTTCCACCTGCTTTACTATCAATCTCCCAACTTGGAGAGACAGCCCCTTTAACCTCCTGGTTCTCACTGGTTGCCAATTTGGCAGAGGATGAAAGGGAAGAGGGAGAACCAATGAGAGAGTAGCTGTTAGGCATTTGGACGGGCATATGTCACTCTAATTTCCCGTGCAGGAAGAAGAATAAACCAAAGTTGCAACCACCCACCGGGAACCAGTATAGGTCCTGTACCAAAATTTTGGACATGCGTTGAGCTCACAATAAAAGAGTTGAAAAATGGAGCTCAAGGGCACAGCTATTCACAAACTGGCAGAGTAATAAAGGACAACTATCATCCCAAAATCTGTTGAGGGAAGGCAACGAGGCGGACTTGAAAGCGAGGCAGAATAGCAGGAAACAGATTTCAAGAGGTAGGTTGGAATCACCTGTAAAGCACAGGAAGAGGGGCACAACTTCGACAATGATGCACTTGGCCACAAAGGGCGTACGCATTTTCTCCTGAATATATGCAGGAGAAAACGCATACAAACTTTTTTGGCCAAGCAAGCAAGCGGGCAATGCAAATCTGCACTACAAAGAAGTATCACTTCCCACCAGTCAAAAGGGACATCCACAAAATGTGTAAATACCAGAAAGGCAAGACAGGCCCTGGAGAACAGGGAGCCTTGTTATGCTGATGGGCGGGATGTAAACTGCCAACTGCCTCACTGGATGAGTGCATTGTGTTCCCTAAAACAACTAAACAACAGAGCTAGAGAGCCAAGGGCACTTCCAGTCTAGGGAATATACCTTGGGAAAACTGAAAATCAATAAGACAGAGCCAGCCTGAAATTTAGGGCTGTGCTGCTTACAAGAACCTCAACTTGCGTACACCTTAAATATCCCAGGAAATATAAAAATGGTTCAAAAAATTGTCATACTTACATACGATGGAATATCCCTCAGCCATGAAATCAATGTCATAAGACCAGTAGCAGCCAAATGAGTGGATTCAGGTACGATGATTCTAAGTGAAATAAGTCACACAGAAAAAGAAACTTATCATAAGATATCACTTATGAAGATCCTGTAAACATGGCGACACATGAACTGAGTTAGGATAGAGAACAGAGTCTCACATTTAGAAAACACTCTTATGCCTGCTTAAGGGGGAAGGAGAGGTGGGGTGATGCATAAAACCAGAGTTTGATATAAGCACAGGTACCGTTCCAAAAACCAACTATGGAATAGACAAGACCTACACCTTCCTCAGTGAAAGGGACTCAAAACCCCATATTTACCGCAGAGGAATATATGTGACAAGTAAGAATCTTAAAACCTATGTATTGATATGTCTCCGTAAGGGAATCAAGTGTGTCTAGACTGGCATAAACATGGCAGCGAGAATCAGCTCAAACCCACTATAAAAAGGAATTTCAAAAACAAAACAAAAAACACAGGGAAATTCTTTACAATTCCTTCAGGGTCTCTGATTAAACCTGGAATGACCCTGTCTACAATGACAGCTGGATGTGGCATAAGGCTGGACACTTGGGACTGAGAGGATTGGTGAGATTCAGTGAGCAAATACTGACACTTTAATGCAATAATGCATGGCACCCATTCCATGGGTCCCAACTCTCCAGGTTAAAGGGAATATTACTACAGATATAACATGTACGGGAAACCTAGAGAATGGAGACACTTTGATTATGAATGGTTTCTAAAACTCAATGAATAGTCCCTCTCCTGGTGCTCCAGTTTGACTTTCCACCTGCTTTACTATCAATCTCCCAACTTGGAGGGACAGCCCCTTTAACCTCCTGGTTCTCACAGGTTGCCAATTTGGCAGAGGATGAAAGGGAAGAGGGAGAACCAATGAGAGAGTAGCTGTTAGGCATTTGGACAGGCATAAGTCACTCTAATTTCCCGGGCAGGAAGAAGAATTAACCAAAGTTGCAACCACCCATCGGGAACCAGTATAGGTCCTGAACCAAAATTTTGGACATGCGTTCAGCTCACAAAAAACGAGTTGAAAAATGGAGCTCAAGGGCACAGCAATTCACAAACTGGCAAAGAAATAAAGGACAACTATCATCCCAAAATCTGTTGAGGGAAGGCAACGAGGCGGACATGAAAGCGAGGCAGAATAGCAGGAAACAGATTTCAAGAGGTACGTTGGAATCACCTGTAAAGCACAGGAAGAGGGGCACAACTTCGACAATGATGCACTTGGCCAAAAATGGCATATGCCTTTTCTCGTGAACATATGCAGGAGAAAACACATACGCCCTTTTTGGCCAAGCAAGCAAGCAGGCAATGCAAATCTGCACTACAAAGAAGTATCACTTCCCACAGGTCAAAAGGGACCTCCACAAAATGGGTAAATACCAGAAAGGCAAGACAGGCCCTGGAGAACAGGGAGCCTTGTTATGCTGTTGGGCGGGATGTAAATTGCCAACTTTCTCTCTGGAAGAGTGCATTGTGTTCCCTAAAATAGGTAAAAAACAGAGCTACAGAGCCAAGGGCACTTCCAGTCTAGGGAATATACCTTGGGAAAATTGAAAATCAATAAGACAGAGCCACCCTCCAATTTAGGGCTGTACTGCTTACAAGAACCTCAACTTGGGTACACATGAAATATCCCAGGAAATGTAAAAATGGTTGAAAAAATTGTGGTATTTACGTACAATGGAATATCCCTCAGCCATAAAATCAATGTCATAAGACCAGTAGTAGCAAAATGAGTGGATTCAGGTACGATGATTCTAAGTGAAATAAGTCACACAGAAAAAGAAGCTTATCATAAGATATCATTTATGAAGATCCTGTAAACATGGCTACACATGAACTGAGTTAGGAAAGAGAACAGACTCTCACATTTAGAAGACACTCTTATGCCTGCTTAAGGGGGAAGGAAATGTGGGGTGATGCATGAAACCAGAGTTTGATATAAGCACAGGTACCATTCCAAAAACCAACTATGAAATAGACAAGAACTAACTATACCTTCCTCAGTGAAAGGGACTCAAAACCCCATATTTCCCACAGAGGAATATATCTGACTAGTAAGAATATTAAAACCTATGTATTGATATGTCTCCGTAAGGGAATCAAGTGTGTCCAGACTGGCATAAACATGGCAGCGAGAATCAGCTCAAACCCACTATAAAAAGGAAATTCAAAAACAAAACAAAAAAACAGGGAAATTCTTTACAATTCTTTCAGGGTCTCTGATGAAACCTGGAATGACCCTGTATACAATGACAGCTGGATGTGGCATAAGGCTGGACACTTGGGACTGAGAGGATTGGTGAGATTCAGTGAGCAAATGCAGACACTTTAAATCAATAATGCATGGCACCCAATCCATGGGTCACAACTCTCCAGTTTAAAGGGAATATTACTACAGATATAACATGTACGGGAAACCTAGAGAATGGAGACACTGTGAATATGAAAGGTTTCTAAAACTCAACGAATAGTCCCTCTCCTGGTGCTCAAGTTTGACTTTCCACCTGCTTTACTATCAATCTCCCAACTTGGAGAGACAGCCCCTTTAACCTTCTGGTTCTCACAGGTTGCCAATTTGGCAGAGGATGTAAGGGAAGAGGGAGAACCAATGAGAGAGTAGCTGTTAGGCATTTGGACGGGCATATGTCACTCTAATTTCCCGGGCAGGAAGAAGAATTAACCAAAGTTGGAACCACCCACCGGGAACCAGAATAGTCCTGAACCAAAATTTTGGGTACGCGTTAAGCTCACAAATAACGAGTTGAAAAATGGAGCTCAAGGGCACAGCATTTCACAAACTGGCAAAGAAATAAAGGACAACTATCATCCCAAAATCTGTTGAGGGAAGGCAACGAGGCGGAATTGAAAGCGAGGCAGAATAGCAGGAAACAGATTTCAAGAGGTACGTTGGAATCACCTGTAAAGCACAGGAAGAGGGGCACAACTTCGACAATGATGCACTTGGCCAAAAAGGGCGTATGTATTTTCTCCTGAATATATGCAGGAGAAAATGCGTAGGCCCATTTTGGCCAAGCAAGCAGGCAATGCAAATCTGCACTACAAAGAAGTATCACTTCCCACCGGTCAAAAGGGACATCCACACAATTTGTTAAAACCAGAAAGGCAAGACACGCCCTGGAGAACAGGGAGCCTTGTTATGCTGATGGGCGGGATGTAAATTGCCAACTGCCTCTCTAGAGGAGTGCATTGTGTTCCCTAAAACAAGTAAACAACAGAGCTACAGAGCCAAGGGCACTTCCAGTCTAGGGAATATACCTTGGGAAAACTGAAAATCATTAAGACAGAGCCACCCCCAAGTTTAGGGCTGCACTGCTTACAAGAACCTCAACTTGGGTACACCTGAAATATCCCAGGAAATATAAACATGGTTCAAAAAATTGTGGTACTTACGTACGATGGAATATCCCTCAGCCACGAAATCAATATCATAAGACCAGTAGCAACAAAATGAGTGGATTCAGGTACGATTATTCTAAGTGAAATAAGTCACACAGAAAAAGAAGCTTATCATAAGATATCACTTACGAAGTTCCTGTAACATGGCTACACATGAACTGAGTTAGGAAAGAGAACAGAGTCTCACATTAAGAAAACACTCTTATGCCTGCTTAAGGGGGAAGGAGAGGTGGGGTGATGCATAAAACCAGAGTTTGATATAAGCACAGGTACCGTTCCAGAAACCAACTATGGAAGAGACAAGATGTACCTATACCTTCCTCAGGGAAAGGGACTCAAAACCCCATATTTCCCGCAGAGGAATATATCTGACCAGTAAGAATCTTAAAACCTATGTATTGATATGTCTCCGTAAGGGAATCAAGTGTGTCTAGAGTGGCATAAACATGGCAGCGAGAATCAGCTCTAACCCACTATAAAAAGGAATATCAAAAACAAAACAAATACAGGGAAATTCTTTACAATTCCTTCAGGATCTCTGATGAAAGCTGGAATGACCCTGTCTACAATGACAGCTGGATGTGGCATAAGGCTGGACACTTGGGACTGAGAGGATTGGTGAGATTGGGTGAGCAAATGCAGACATTTTTAAGCAATAATGCATAGCACGCATTCCATGGGTCCCAACTCTCCAGGTTGAAAGGAATATTACTACAGCTATAACATGTAAGGCAAACCTAGAGAATGGACACTGTGAATACGAAAGGTCTCTAAAACTCAATGAATAGTCCCTCTCCTTGTGCCCCAGTTTGATTTTCCAGCTGGTTTACTATCAATCTCCCAACTTGGAGAGACGGCCCCTTTAACCTCCTGGTTCTCACAGGTTGCCAATTTGGCAGTGGATGAAAGGGAAGAGGGAGAACCAATGAGAGAGTAGCTGTTAGGCATTTGGACGGGCATGTGTCACTCTAATTTCCTGGCAGGAAGAAGAATTAACCAAAGTTGCAGCCACACACTGTGAACCAATATTGGTCCTGAACCAAAATTTTGGACATGCGTTCAGCTCACAAAAAACGAGTTGAATAATGGAGTTCAAGGGCACAGCAATTCACAAAATGCCAGAGTAATAAAGGACAACTATCATCCCAAAATCTGTTGAGAGAAGGCAACGAGGCGGACTAGAAAGCGAGGCAGAATAGCAGGAAACAGATTTCAAGAGGTACGTTGGAATCACCTGTAAAGCACAGGAAAAGGGTCACAACTTCGACAATGATGCACTTGGCCAAAAAGGGCATATGCATTTTCTCCTGAATATATGCAGGAGAAAACGCATACACCCTTTTTGGCCAAGCAAGCAAGCAGGCAATGCAAATCTGCACTACAAAGAAGTATCACTTCCCACCAGTCAAAAGGGATATCCACAAAATATGTAAAAACCAGAAAGGCAAGACAGGCCCTGGAGAACAGGGAGCTTTGTTATGCTGATGGTCGGGATGTAAATTGCCAACTGCCTCTCAGGAGGAGTGCATTGTGTTCCCTAAAACAAGTAAACAACAGAGCTACAGAGCCAAGGGCACTTCCAGTCTAGGGAATATACCTTGGGAAAACTGAAAATCAGTAAGACAGAGCCAGCCTCAAATTTAGGGCTGTACTGCTTACAAGAACCTCAACTTGGGTACACCTTAAATATCCCAGGAAATATAAAAATGGTTCAAAAAATTGTGGAACTTACGTACGATGGAATATCCCTCAGCCATGAAATCAATGTCTTAAGACCAGTAGGAGCAAAATGAGTGGATTCAGGTACGAAGATTCTAAGTGAAATAAGTCACACAAAAAAAGAAACTTATCATAAGATATCACTTATGAAGAACCTGTAAACATGGCTACACATGAACTGAGTTAGGAAAGAGAAGAGTCTCACATTTAGAAAACACTTATGCCTGCTTAAGGGGGTAGGAGAGGTGGGGTGATGCATAAAACCAGAGTTTGATAGAAGCAGAGGTACCAATCCAAAACCCTAATAGGTAATAGACAAGACCTACACCTTCCTCAGTGAAAGGGACTCAACACCCCATATTCCCCGCAGAGGAATATATCTGATTAGTAAAATCTTAAAACCTATGTTTTGAAATGTGTCCTTAAGGGATTCAAGTGTGTCTCGACTGGCATAAACATGGCCGTGAGAATCAGCTCAAACCCACTATAAAAAGGAATTTCAAAAACAAAACAAAAACAGGGAAATTCTTTACAATTCCTTCAGGGGCTCTGATGAAACCTGAAATGACCATATCTACAATGACAGCTGGATGTGTCTTATGGCTGGATACTTGTGATTGAGAGGATTGGTGAGATTGGGTGAGCAAATGAAGACCCTTTAAAGCAATAATGTGTTGCACATATTGCATTGGTCCCAACTCTCCTGGTTGAAGGGATTATTACTAGAGCTATAACATGTACGAGAATCCTAGAGAATGGACACAATGTGGATACGAATGGTATCTAAACCTCAACGAATAGTCCCTCTCCTGGTGCTCCGGTTTGACCTTTTAACTGCTTTACTATCAATATCCCTACTTGGAGAGACATCCCCTTTAACTTCCTGGTTCGCCCAGGTTACCAATTTGGCAGAGGATGAAAGGAAAGAGGGAGAACCAATTAGAGAGTAGTTGTTAGGCATTTGGACAGGCACATGTCACTCTAATTTCCCATCAGGAAGAAGAATTTACCAAAGTCTCAGCCTGCCTGTAGGAACGAGTATAAGTCCTCAACCGAAATTGTGGATTTGTGGTCAGATCACAAAAAAGCGAGCTGTAAAATGGAGCTCAGGGGCACAGCGATTCACAAATTGGCAGAGTAATAAAGGACAACTATCGTCCAAAAATCTATTGAGGGAAGGCAATGAGGCGGATTTGAAAATGAGGCAGAATAACAGGAAACAGATTTCATGAAGTACATTGGAATCGCCTTTGAAGCACAGGAAGAGGGGCACAACTTCGACAGTGATGCACTTGGCCAAAAAGGGCGTATGTGTTTTATCCTGAATATATTCAGGAAAGAAAGCATATGCCCTTTTTGGCCAAGCAAGCAAGCAGGCAATGCAAATCTTCACTAAAAGAACGATCACTACCCACAGGTCAAAAGGGATATCAGAAAAATGTGTAGAAACCAGAAAGTCAAGATAGGTCCTGGAGATACGTGAACCTTGTTAGTCTAAAGGGCAGGATATAAATTGCCAACTACCTCTCTGGAGGAGTGCATTGTGTTCCCTATATCAAATAAACAACAGAGCTAAAAATCCAAGGGCAGTTCCCGTCTAGGGAATATACCTTTGGAAAACTGAAAATCGATAAGACACATCCATGCCCAAATTTAGGGCTGCACTGCTTACAAGAACCTCAACTTGGGTACACCTTAAATATCCCAGGAAAGACAAAAATGTTTCAAGAAATTGTGGTACTTACGTACGATGGAATATCCCTCAGCCATGACATTAATGTCATAAGGCCAGTAGCAGTAAAATGAGTGGTCTCAGGTACGATGATTCTAAGTGAAATAAGTCACACAGAAAAAGAAACTTATCATAAGATATCACTTATGAAGGTCCTGAAAACATGGCTACACATGAACTGATTTAGGAAAGAGAACAGAGTAACGAGTCTTATCATAAGATATCACTCATAGTGGGAGTGTACACATGACTACACATGAACTGATTTAGAAACACAACAGAGTCACACATTTAGAAAAGAATCTTCTTCCTGCTTAATGGGAAAGGCGAGGTGAGGTGATGCATAAAACCACAGTTTTAAATTAGCACACATACCGTTACATAAACCAAGTATTTAATAGACCGCACCTACTCCCGGCATAATGAACTGGACTCAACAGCCCTTATTCATTTTTGAGGAATATATATGACTCTAAGGATTTTAAAACATATGTATTCTCATGTCTCCATAAAGGAATCATGTGTGTGTATAACGGCATGAACACAGCACTGAAATTCAGTTAAACCCACTTATAAAAATAAATTTCAAAAGCAAAATGCAAAAACAGAGAGAAAGTCTTAAAAATTACGTTCAGAGCCTGTGATGCAAGCTAGATTGACCACCTTTACACCCACAGCTGGATGAGACATAAGACTGGACACTTGGGGCTGAAAAGATTGCTGAGGTTGTGTGAACAAAAGAACACCACTTAGAGCAATACTGTGTGCTACCCATTCTAGTGATCCCAACTCTCCAGGTGTAAGGGAATCCTCCTACAGTTAAATCATGCATGGGAAACCCAGTGGATGGTACACTGTGTAATTGGGAAAGTTTTCTAAAAGGTACCTCATTTTTCCTTTTGTCGTGCTCGGCTTCGCCATTCCATCTGCATTACTAAAAATCTCCCCACTTTGAGTGTCAGCGTCTTTACCTTCCTGTTATGCACAGTTTGCAAATTGTGCAGAGGATGAACAGGAAGAGGGGAAACAAATGAGAGATTAGCTGTAGGTGTTTGGATGGGCACATGTCACTCTAGTTTCCCATCAGGAAGAAGAATTAACCAAAGGCTCAGCCTGAAGCCCCGGAACCAGACTAGGGCCTAAAGCCATCCTGCAGTATTGCAGCCAGCTCTCAAATAGGCGAGTTGAAAAATGGAAATCAGGGGCACAGCAATTGTCAAACTTGCAGAGTTATAAAGGACAACTATCATCCAGAAATATATTGAGGAAAGGCAGTGAAGAGGATTTGAATGCAAGGCAGAATTGAAGGAAACAGATTTCAAGAGGTAGATTGGAGTCATCTTTAAAGCACATGAAAAGCGACAGAATTTTGACAATATTGCCCTTGGCTGAAAAGGGAGTATGTGTATTTTCTTGAATATATTCGGGAAAAAATGCATATGCCCTTCTTGGCCAAGCAAGCCATCAAGCATTGCAAATCCACACTGCAGAGAAGTGTCCCTTACCTCCAGTCAAAAGGGCCATCCACAAATAGTGTAAAAACCACAAATGCAGGACAGGCCATGGAGAAAAGGGAGCCTGGTTACGCCGATGGACAGGATGTAAATTGCCAACAGCCTCTCTGGAGAACTGTATGTTGTTTTCTAAAACAGAGCTACAGAGCATAGCACACTTCCACTCATGGGCGTGTATTTTGGGAAAACTAAAAATCCACGACACACAGACAGCCCAATCTTTAGGGCTGCTCTGTTTACAAGAAACTCGACTTCGGTACACTTTAAATATCCCAGTAAAAGAAAAAAAAATGGATATAGATGTTGTGGTACTTATATACAATGGAATGTCACTCAGACATAAAATCAATGTCATAAGGCCAATAGCAGCATAATGAGTGGCTTTAGGTACGATGATGCTAAGTGAAATGAGCCACAAAGGAAAAGAAACTTATTGTAATATATCACTTATAGAGGAAATGTAAACAGGGCCACACATGAACTGAATTTCAAAAGAGAACAGAGTTACACATTTAGAAAACACACTTATGCCTCCTTAAGGGGAAAGGTGACGTGGGGTGATGTGTAAAAGCAGAGTTTGAAATTAGCACAGATCCCATTCCATATACCAAATATGTAATAGACAAGACCTACTCCTTTCTCAATGAACTGGACACAAAACACCCTATTCACTGAAGAGGAATATATCTGACTGGTAATAACCTTGAAACCTATGTATTTATATGTCTCCATAATGGAATCAAGTGTATGTAGATTGGCATAAACACAGATCAATGGAACAGGACGGAAAGCCCAGAGATAAACCTACATACCTATGGCTATCTCATCTATGACAAAGGAGCTAAGGATATACAATGGAGAAAAGACAGTCTCTTCAGTAATTGGTGCTGGAAAAACTGGACCCCTACACATAAAAGAATGAAATTAGAACACTCCATAACACCATACACAAATATAAACTCTAAATTGATTAGAGATCTAAATATAAGACCAGACACTATAAAACACTTAGAGGAAACCATAGGCAGAACACTCTATGACATAAATCACAGCAAGATCCTTTTTGACCCACCACTTAGAGAAATGGAAATAAAAACAGAAATCAACAAATGGGACCTAATGAAACTTAAAAGCTTTTACGCAGTACAGGAAAACATAAACAAGATGCAAAAACAACCCTCAGAATGGGAGAAAATATTTTCAAATGAAGCAATTGACAAAGGATTAATCTCCTAACTTTACAAGCACCTCATGTAGCTCAATATCACAAAAACAAACAACCCAATCCAAAAACGGGCAGAAGACCTAAATAGACATTTATCCAAAGAAGATATACAGTTTACCAAGAAAAACAATAAAGGATGCTGAACATCACTAATCATTAGAGAAATGCAAATCAAAACTACCCTGAGGTATCACCTCACAGCAGTCAGAGTGGCAATCATCAAAAAAATCTACAAAACAATAAACACTGGAGAGGCCTTTTTTGGAGAAAAAGGAACACACTTGCACTGTGGGTGGGAATGTAAATTGATATGGGCACTAGGGAGAACAGTACGGAGGGTCCTTTAAATAACTAACAATAGAAGTACCATACGACACAACAATCCAACTACTGGGCATTTGCCTTGCGAAAAGCATAATTCAAAAAGAGTTATGTAGAAAAATGTTCATTGCAGCTCTATTTGCAATAGCCAGGACATGGAAGCAACCTAAGTGTCCATCGACAGATGAATGGATAAAGAAGATCTGGCACATATATACAATGGAATATTACTCAGCCATAAAAAGAAACAAAACTGAGTTATTTGTACTGAGGTGGATGGACTTAGAATCTGTCCTACACAGTGAAGTAAGTCAGAAAGGGAAGAACAAATACTGTATGTTAACAGAGATATACAGAATCTAATGAAGAAAAAATAAGATTTTGAAGAACCTAGTGGCAGGACAGGATTAAGGACACAGACATAGAGAAAGGACTTGAGGACACCGGAATGGTGATGGGTAAGCTGGGACGAAGTGAGAGAGTGGCATGGACATAAATACATTACCAAATGTAACACCGATAGCTACCGGGAAGCAGCCACATAGAACAGGGAGATCAGCTCGGTGCTTTGGGACCACATAAAGGGGTGGGATATGGAGTGTGGGAGGGAGATGCAAGAGGGAGGGTATCTGGTGATATTTGTATATGTATAGCTGATTCACTTTGTTATATAGCAGAAACGAACACTCCATTGTAAATCAATTATACTCCAATAAACGTGTAAAAGGAAAAAAATAAAAAGAAAGAAGGCCCAGGGATAAACCTACACACCTATGATCAACTAATCTATGACAAAGGGAGCAAGACTGTACAATGGAGATAAGACAGTCTCTTCAATCATTGGTGCTGGGAAATATGGACAGCTACATGTAAAAGAATGAAATTAGAACACTCCCCAACACCATACATAAAAATATATTCAAAATGGATTAGAGCCCTTAATGTAAGACCAGACAGTATAAAACTCTGAGTGGAAAACTTACGAAGGATACTCTGACGTAAATCACAGCAAGATCTTTTTTGATCCACCTCCTATAGTAATGAAGTAAAAAAGAAATCTATACAGATGGGACGTAATGAAACTTAAAAGCTTTTGCAAAGCAAAGGAAACTACAAACAAGATGAAAAGACAACCCTCAGAATGGCAGAAACTATTTGCAAACGAATCAATGGACAAATGATTAATCTCCAATATATATAAACAGCTCATGCAGCTCAATATTAATAAAACAAACAACCCAATACAAAAATGGAAGAAGATCTAAATAGATATTTCTTCCAAGAAGACATAGAGATGGCCAGTACGCACATGAAAATCTGCTCAACATCACTAATTATTAGAGAAATGGAAATTGAAACTACAATGAGGTATCACATCACATCATCAGAAAATCTACAAACCACAAATGCTGGAGAGGGTGTGGAGAATAGGAACCTTCTTCCACTATTGTTGGGAATGTAAATCGATACAGTCTCTATGGAGAACAGTATGGAGGTTCCTTAAAAAACTAAAAATAGAATTACCATATAATCCAGCAATCCCACTACTGGGCATATACCCAGAGAAAACCATAAATCAAAAAGATACATTCACCACAATGTTCATTGCAGCACTATTTACAATAGACAGGTAATGAAAGCAACCTAAGTGACCACAGACAGACGAATGGATAAAGACGTGGTACATATATACAATGGAATGTTACTCAGCCATACATAGGAATGAAATTGGGTCATTTGTAGAGACCTTGATGGATCTAGAGACTGTCATACGGAGTGAAGTAAGTCAGAAAGAGAAAAACAAATATTGTATATTAATGCATATATGTGGAACCTAGAAAAATGGTACAGATGAACCGGTTTGCAGGGCAGAGATAGAGACACAGATGTAGAGAACAAACATATGGACACCAAGGGGGGAACACCATGTGAGGGTTGTGGTGGGATGAATTGGGAGACTAGGATGAATTGGGAGACTAGGATTCACACGTGCACACTTATATGTATCTAATAGATATCCAATAAGAACCTGCTGTATAAAAGAAATAAATAAATTTTAAAAAAATAAAAATAAATAAATTACATTTAATAAAATAAAACAGAAAAATAGTTTTTCCCTTCACATAGACGTCTTTATATTAATGCATTATTTCCATGTTTATATCTCCAAAATTAAAAAAAAAGAGGAATAATTAAAATCTACCTTGAACCAAAAAGAAAAAAAGAAAAAAAAAAAAAAAACAGAACCCACCAGTGATACAGAGGAAAATCGTATCAGGGCACTTGCTCCAGTGGTAAAAATTCTTAAGTTGGTCAGAGGTGGGAAATCGTCTCCCATGCAGTCAGCAGCGCTCCCCCCCACAAGGAGCATTCTCATTGCAAAGCTGGGGGACTGTGTCGAGGCATCTGTGAGTAAATGTGAGCTGAGCCCCAGTCCTGCTGCAGCTGAACTCTTCCCACCCTTTCCAGGTAAAACATCTGGATATGTTCAAGTACTTGCAAGCCTAGAGGAAGGGCTGTGGAGCCACACCAGCGACAGCACGCAGGCCGACTTGGTGCCTGCAGGCCAGCCAGGATGGTCCTAGCCCCAGATGCGCTTCTGGAAGCTTTCCATTTCCCTGCCTGAGATACCCCTCCTGCCACGGCCCACACTACTTTTTTACTTCCTCACCTCTGCCTGGGGAGAAAATCCAGCGGCAGGTATGGATGACACATCCTCTTCTTTAGCAGGTTGCAGCCTAGCAACTCCTGCAAAAAGTCCAGCAGAGCCCACTCACACTGGGCCACCCATAAAGCCACGGCCCCTCACTCCCTACCACCACCCCAGCCCCGACACTGCTGACGGGGCAGAGAATATGGCGTCAGGCACAGCTACAGGGGCTCTTGCTGACTGGAGAGGTGTTTATATTGACCTCAACCCAGGCACACCTGGTGAGGGTTGGCAGGCAGTGTCAGGCTGCACAAATCAGCCAATGCTCACCCCTCAGGGGCTCACAGTAGCAGAAAATGAACCTTGCTAAACGGGCCAGGCCCAAGGAACAGGTGTGGGCCCTAGAGAGTCAGGCTAGAAAAGGGGCTGCAGCTGCGGCTTGTTTTCTTATCATTTTATCTGGTCCATGAATGGCAAACAACTTCAAGAAGACCCTATCCTAATGAGAGGAACCCAGGAGTCAGGGAGAGGAGTGATGGTGGGTGGAGACAGAGGCCTGGTGCCCTGGCTGCAGTGGAAGTGTCTGGAAGACCAGGCAGAGAGAGGCTGCACAGAGTGATAACCAGGGTCACAGACCTGTCAGAGCTGCTGTTTGTTAGTTCAAGTCCTGCTCTGAGGTGTTCTGTGTCAGCTGTGAGCGACAGGTGAGCTGGGGGTTCTCTGCAAGGTGGGCTATGTGCACAGTTCCTGTGTGTCCAGCCC
Organism: Mesoplodon mirus; assembly: GCF_964341445.2. Taxonomy (NCBI): domain Eukaryota; kingdom Metazoa; phylum Chordata; class Mammalia; order Artiodactyla; family Ziphiidae; genus Mesoplodon; species Mesoplodon mirus. Next base: position 86,262 of record NW_028294701.1, read on the forward strand.
TGCTGGGGTACCTGCCCAGGGGAGTTCTGTATCCTGGGAAGGGCCTGACTAGGAGAGCCCCATGGGCTGCTGGGTAGCTGCACAGGTGAGCTCCATATCCTGGGATTGGCCTGACCACGAGAGCCCCATGGGCTGCTGGAGACCTGGTAAAGGATATCAGGACAGTCAGTGAAGCCACCGAGGATCTACATCCAGTAGCTCCTATTTCCTACACCCTGCTGCTCATTCTACCATCCACCAGGCCATGGCATTCTGTATTACACTTCAATGATGCCTTCTTCTGTATTCCATTCATCTCAGAGTCACAAGAATTTTTGGCTTGTGAGTGGCAGGACACAACATGCAACACAAGCAATAATGCTGGGCCGTCCTGCCCCAATGGTTCAAAAATCCCCACACCATCATTGGGGAAATGTCCTCTAAAGACCTAAACGTTCTACCTCTGTAAAAGGGAACCCTCCTTCAATGTGCAGATGACATTCTGATCACCAGGCCTACTAAAGACGCCTCTGAACTACCTAGCCAAGAAAGGATAGAAGGTGTCCAAGAAAAAGGCTCAAATATCACAGGCTCAGGTGACATGCCTGGGATTCATTCTCACAGATATTTGGAGAAACGCATCCCAGGATAGGGAAGAAGCCATTTGCAGCCTTACCTCTTCTAAAACTAGAAGACAGCTTAGGGGTTCCTGGGGAGGCCAAGGTTTTCTGCATCTGGATCCCTAACTACAGTCTAATAGCTGGGCCTCTACATGAAACACTGACATGAAAAGATGATGATCCTTTTGAATAGAATCCAGAAGCAGCCTTTCAAGAATGAAAAGAGCAGTCAATTTAGACCCTTGCCCAGGAACTCCCTAATTTAGCTAAACCCTTTGACCTTTACCTACCCGGTCAAAGGTTAATTGCCCTTGGAGACTTAGTGCAAATACTGGGACCACTTGAAATGGAGCAACACAAGAATGCCCTTCAGGTATGATAAACTATGGTCACCAAGGGCTTTGCCCACCAACTCATCAGGCCAGGATACTGGGGTATCTTAAAAGCTAGAAATCAGCAGCCCACAAGGCCAGCTCCCTCCTAAGGGAAAATGACCCCACGTGGTGATCCTAACCACCCATCATGCCCTGAAGTTGCAGGTGTCGTTCTGTGGACACACTGACATCGAGTGAGGAGGCCCTCCAACTCCACCTCCAGAGAGACAAACGGGGGCAACGAGGCCCCAAGATGACTCGTGTGACCATCACTTGACCTGGAGTTTCTCTCAGAAAACAACAAGACTGTGCCCCGAAAGAACAGACTACTGCTTGCAGGACTTACTGCACCCAGAGGGGAGCTAATAAGCTTGGCGGGGGAAACGTATATCACGCTTTCACCATAGAAAACCCTACAGACACCGCAGTGATGGTGGCCAATATGACCGGCTGGACTGCTGGCTACTTCTAAATGCCGTTGACTCAGTGGACGTCATGGTCCTGGATCACCACTGACCCTGGACTGTCTGGGAGTTGTGCGGGCAGGGTTCTGACACATGGTGCTGTTTGTACATTAATTCAGGGACCTAATTAAAGAAAGCACAGACTACTGGTCAGAGCATCTAGGCTGGCAAAAACCGTCAGCCTAAGGTCGCCGAACAAATGTGGGGTGGGGTGAAACCTGCCACCTCATCATCTCTGCGCATCTCTTTCCTGGACACTTAAAGGTCATTAGAATCTGTAACACATCCAATGCTGGTGCTCAGGTGTACGGGAAGTGAGGCAGGAGGCCTTGGGACAATCAACCTCACCTGGAGGCTGGTGGGGAGACGTTTTGCCCCTCCCCCCAGGTATCAGGGCTCCCACCACAGCATGAAGCAGTTACAAAAGAGGGGTCTGCACCCTCAACACCCCAAGAATGAGTAACGGAACAAAAAGCAGAGGAGGTGTTCGACTCCGGCAACGTTCATTAAAAATTCCTGTGAGATAAAAAGAGAACCTGGGCAATAAAATAAAGTCTAACCTGTTTTTCCTTTGTGCTTTGTCTAATTTCACGTGATCCTAGGGTTCCGCATGCAGAGGTCCCACACCCGGCACTTCAGACCCGATTTCCTAGTGCAGAATGGCTGGGTCGACACCTCAGCTAGCGGGGTCCCATGCAGACTCCACGGCATAGAGCCTGAGCTGCAGCCAACCCAGCCCTCGAGAGCTCCATCCCCTCCCTCCCACTGATGCTGCTGGGATCCCTACACAGCAGCCCAGCCCACAGCCCGTGGGGGACTGCACGCTCTCACCTCTCCATTCTGTTTTCAAAATAATGTTTCCTTTGCTTCTGAACCAAACTCAGTCTTGATCTGTTGGCTCCAATGACACTGGGCATGGGGAATCCTGTTGGGGTCCACTCTGGAGGATCAGTAACAGAAATTGAGAACATTGTAACTTCAATGAACAGATGTGTGAGCCAAACTGTAGTTAACATAGAGCAGTGTATAATGCTCGGGTAAAATAAGGTGTTTCTAAGACTTACCTTTGATATTTCCATCACTTTACTATAAGCAAGTTCAGTGAAGACGTCTGTCTTATTTGTCATGTCAACATTAGAGAAATGAAGTGATTTATTTCCATGGATGTACATCAAATACTCTTGGCTGAAGCTTCAATCTTGTTTTGAATGCTTTTCCATTGAAAAGGATACCCCTCTTTCAGCTCCACCATTTCTGAGAAGTATAAAATCTTATAATTTATTATTACCAAAGGGGAAAGGTAGGACAAGGGATAAATTAACAGTTTGGGATTAACACATACACACTGCTATGTATAAAATAGATCATCAACAAGGAACAACTGTATAGCACAGGGAACTACACTGAATATTTTGCAATAACCTATAAGGGGAAATAATCTGAAAAAAGAATAGATAATTTTATTGACATCATCTATCAATGACAGATAAAATGTAACCTAAGCAAGGCCGATGGTGAACGCATCTGACCCTGAAGATTTCAATCATCTAAAGTTTGGGCTCTGCCTATTTCCCAAGGCCCTTAATGGACATATGTGTAGCTGTAGCTTAAAAATTCCCCAATTTGGGGTACGGGGATGCACTGATTTGGAAAAATCCCTGGTGTTCTCCTCCATGCACGGGACCCTTCCTACAGCTAAAACATGCCTGTCACACCTAGAGGATGGTACACCGTTTGATCAGAAAGAGTTTGGAAAAGGCACCTCTTCTCCTCATCGCCTGGTGCTCGGGTTCACCCCTCCAGCATCTTTCCTAACAATCTCCTCACTTGGGGATATCAGCACCGTCTACATCCTGTTGCACACAGTTTGGAATTTGTCCAGAGGATGAAGCGGAAGGATGAGAAAAATTTAGAGACAAGTCTTAGGTGTTTGGACAGGCACATGCCACTCTAATTTCCAATCTGGAAGGCAAATTAATCAAAGGCTAGAATTGCCCATGGAAACAGAATAGGTCTAGAGGAAATCCCGCTGTTTTGTGTCCAGTTTCCAAAAACACAAGTTGAAAAATGGAACTCAGGGGCACTACAATTCATGAAACTGCAGAGTTGAAAATATCTATCGTCGAAAAATGTCTTAAGGTATGTCACAGAAAAGGACTTGTAAGCAAGGGAGAGTGGCAGGAAACAGATTTGAAGAGGTAGAAAGGACTCCCCATTAAAGCACAAGAAAAGGGGCTGAACATCGCCAATGATGCAGTTGGCACAAAAGGGCGTATGCATTTTTTCTGAATATATTCAAGTAAAGGCCATACACACTTTTTATCCAACCGAACAGGTGGGCACTGGAAATCAATACTACAAAATGTTTCACTTCACATCAGTCAGAAGGGCCATCCACATAAAGTGCAAACACCAGAAATGCAGGACAGGGCGAGGAGAAAAGGGAGCCCTGTGAGGCTGATAGTGGAAATGTAATTTGCCAACAGCCACTCTGTAGAAGTGTATTGTGTTTGCTAAAACATCTAAAAGATGAGCTACAGAGCATAGGGCACTTGCACTCATGGGCGTATACCTTGGGAAAAACAAAAATGGACAGTAAACAGGCACCACAACGTTTACCAACTCTCTGTTAAAAAGGGCCTCCACTTGGATATAACCTAAATGTCCCTGGAAGGATAAAATGGATAAAAGAGATGGGGTACTTATGTAGAGTGGAATATTACTCATCCCAAAATCAATGAAATAAGGCCAGTTGGAACAACTCTGGAGGAGTTACATACGATCATTCTAAGTGACATATGTCAGAAAGAAAAAGACACATATCATAAGATGTCACTTAAAGGTGGAATCAAAAATGGCTACACATGAAATAAACTACAAAACAGAAACATAGTCAAATATGTAGAAAATAGACATAAGGCTGCTAAATGGGAAAGGTGGGGAATGGTGAGGTATTATCCAGGAGGTTGAAATTAGCAAATATACCATTCCAAGTAACAAATTAAATAACTGACAATGCCTACACGGTACCTCAAAAAACTGCACTCAGCCCACTCAAGTCACTGGACAATAATACATATGACTCGTAAGCATCTGAAAAATAATTTCTTGTTGTCTCACAGTACATGAATCAAGTGGATGTACAGCAGCAAAAAACAGAGCTTTGAAAATCAGCTGTAACCAATATAAAAATAAATATAAAAATATTTATAAAAACGGTGAGACAGACAAAAATTCTTACAACTTTTGTTGAAGGGCTACGATGTAACATGGATTGAACACATGTAGACACACAGCAGGATGATATATAAGGCTGGAAGCTACGCAGGCTAAGAGATGTTAGAGAGGCTGGGTGAGGAAATGCAGACCTTTTAAAGTAATACTGCCTGGTACCCATTCCATGGGTCCCAAATCAGCAGGTTCAAGGGAATCTTCTGACAGCGAAAACATGCCTGCGAAACCGAGATGAATGTACACCGTGTGCTCAGGAAAGGTGTCTAAAATGCACCTCACTTTTGATCTCCTGGTGCTGGGGTTCGCCATTCCAGCCACATTACTAAAAATCTCCCCACTTTGAGAATCAGCACCTTTAACCTCCTGTTTCACACAGTTTGCAATTTGTGCAGAGGATAAATGGGAAGTGGGGAACCAATGAGAGATTAGCTGTAGGATTTTTGACAGGCACATGTCACTCTAATTTCCCATTAGGAACAAGAATTAACCAAAGGCTCAACCTGCCTCCTCAGAACCAGAATAGGGCCAGAAGCAATCCAAAGGTTTGGCGGCCAGCTCACAAAAAATGCAAGTTGCAAAATGGAGCTCAGGAGCAGACAATTCAAAGACCTGCAAAGATATAAATGATAACCAACGTCCAAAAATATATTCAGGTAAGGCAACGAAGAGGATCTGAATGAGAGGCAGAATTGCAGGAAACAGATTTCAAAAGGTAGATTGTACTCACATTTAAAGCATATGAAAAGCAGCAGAATTTCTAAAATGATGTAGTTGGGCAAAAGGGTGTATGCCTTTTTTTCATGAATATCTTCAGGAAAAAAACACATACAGAGTTTTTGGCCAACCAACCAAGCGGGAAATGCAAATCCACACAACAAAGAAGTCTCAATTTCCACTGCTCA